>NW_003202728.1:0-1136 GCF_000006405.1 Perkinsus marinus ATCC 50983 | reverse complement strand
TGCGAGGGCACACTGCTAACTTGATAGGGAAGAAGATCTTCCTCTTTGGTGGGTACGATGGCAAGGTGAGGTGATTGACCAACAGCAACGTCGTCATGTGGATGTTGTTGTTGATAGGGCCGATCGAACGACCTGTATATACTGGACACAGGGTATCCTGGTGGCTTCTCACCCAGCACTGGTGATGTTAGTGGATCGGCTGTTCACAGGTGGGGCTTTGCTGGTCATCTCAGCATGTAGGAGCTTCTTAGGTGGATCCATCCAACAGAGACAGACCATGTTCCTGCAGGCCGCCAGAGGTGATGTCGATGGAATGGGGACGATCGATTTGACTGAGGTCGTGTTGATTTAGGCATTCGGCATGTCTGGTGGGTTCTGCGAAGTTGTATGTATTTGGTGGCTTCGACGGTGTACGCTGGTTGAACGATCTCCACGTTCTCGATGTTACTCGGTTAGAAGAAACTGAACTCTCGGAGGGAGCGGTAAGCTCGGTGGTCTTAGCGACTACCATTGAATGATGTCTCTCTTTACGAGAAGGTAGCAGCCCTATTGACCAACCTCCGAGGCCTCCTTAACAATCCTGAGTTCAGTGATGTTACTTTGATCATCGGCGATACTGGCGAGCGTGTTTATGCTCATAAGGCGATACTGGTCAGGTTTTTCGGTTCAGTATAGCTCTACATTGGCTCTATCACTTAGGCATCTCAATGCAGTCACTTTAGAGCAATGTTCACAGGAGGCATGAAGGAATCGAGGGAGCGAGAGGTAGCATGTCGTACACAGACTCGTGGCCATGTGATGGTCATATCAGGTCAAGTTGACTGGCTGGTCGTACGAGGCATTCTCGGTCATGCTCGAGTTTTTGTATACTGGTAGAGTTGCACACCATAAACTAGACACGGCCAGCATGGCAGAAGTGTTGGGCTTGGTGAGGGGAGTGGCTAGTGACCCCGCTACGGCATTGGAACCTTTCAGGCTGACCACTATGCGTTGGATGGTTTGAAGCACCTTTGTCAAGCCGTCCTCATCCACATGGTTGATGTCGATAACGTGTGTACTCTTCTGAAAATTAGTGACCAGCACCAGGCAGTCGACCTCAAACGTCACTGTATGTCATTCGTCCTGAAAAACTTCGA
>NW_003202606.1:2603-4185 GCF_000006405.1 Perkinsus marinus ATCC 50983 | reverse complement strand
TACCAATCTTCATCATCTTCCATCGCTGCGCGAAAGCACTATCACTCACATTAGCTCCCCGATTGAAAAAAGTCAGCGCCGAAATCAGAAACATACTGGTATCCCACGGCCAATGAACAACACAACCAATCATCGCAGATAACACTTCAACTCGATTCGAATATAATATTTATGAAGAGTTCAAATCTTGGGTCGATGAACCGAGGTAACTTATCAACACGTATTGATCGATAATGGTAACTTCCACCAATGAGAACACCCCAAGTGTATGTACGTCAATCACAGTTGACGGAGTCAATAACAATACAGATTTGAGATGTGCACCGACCTACACCACGATGATAATGACAGAGAAAATTCGCGGTATAATGGTGAAAAGAAAATAATAATAGTTCCTGATAATATAGCTACTGGAAACCTTCATCAATCAGTATAATCTTTTCACACACGGCTGCTGCCTTTACTCAGCAAGGCCTCGCTCAGCTTCCGAACTTGATCCTGCATCTCAACACATTGTCTCATTAATAGAGCAACTTGTGCTTGCAATTCGTGCTGATTCGGGGGAGAGTCGCCACCAGCGACCGTGCTAGCCTCATCGTGCGAGACCATAACGCCACTCTCGTCCAAAGCAGCGAGCTTCCTCAACAAAGGGTCGCTCGCACGATGACGATACGATGTGAGCGACTTAGGCATGCGAGTAATCTCCTCGGTGTTGTTGTGGAGGAAGTGAACAGCTGGAGCTTGGTGTCTATAACAAGGTATGTTTGTGATGGTGCCAGCACCACCCTGCATGAATTTCACAGTGAAAAAGGCATCCTCAGCAATAGTGATGAAAATATTAAGCACCACGTAAATAAACAGGGCCAGAAAAGAGTATAAAAATACCCTACTCCCCAGCACTGAGACATCCTTGAGGTTCGTAAACGTATCGTGGATCTGATCTCCATTCAAGAGAGAGAATAGAGCAGTACTTGAGTCACCCAAGCTGACGAACCAATGGCTGTGGAAGCCAAACAGACATACTGCGCATACAACAAACGACAAGTAAACCGGGAAGACCCCGACCAAGAACTTGAAGATTTGTGGTATGCCATGTGCAAGTGTTGAATATAAGATATACAGAGAACGAAAATGTGCCAAATATCGCACTAGGCTGACCAAAGCAATGGCCGCACTCACGCCGAACAAATTGAGTCTCATATAGATGTCGGGCCGATCCACTAGGAATGCATAACCAACAGCGACCAACTGGATGATGTTACCAATGAGCGAAAACAGCAACCACAGATTCATCACAGTTAACTTATCTTGTACACTAGAGTCTTTCAAAAAGGTATGAATGACCTTAATACGATAACCCAAAGCTAAGACGTTCACTGCTGCGCTTGCGAGTGCACAGACTAGCATCGTCAACAACGCCCATATAGCCCAGGTGCTGAGATGCACACCAGAACAACTATAGACGTGATAGTGTAAACGCAACGATAGCTGACCATCGCCGTTCTCTGCATATGTCGGTAACAACGAACGCTCTAAACACGAGTGGGAGCCCCCTGTATTGCGTGTCACGGATCTTCATAGG
>NW_003202606.1:0-2503 GCF_000006405.1 Perkinsus marinus ATCC 50983 | reverse complement strand
ATGATAATAAACTCAATTTAATACCCATCCATAGACTACCTCGATGACTTCATGTACGGCAACGCAACTCGTGCGAAACTATATTTTTTCTCGAAAAAACAAATTGCTCCTCGAGTGTTCATATTCTTAAAAATATGTTGTGTGCAGAACAAACTCACGATGTTGACAACGCTAACTCTTTTCACAGGGGACAACAGTCTACGTGGATTATACAAACCACGAATGGAAAACCTTTCAGCTGCATCACGAACCTTGTAATACCTTCCTACTTGTTCGCCGTAGGTTATCATCATCCTCCTCATAAGCCGACCAAGGGTGTCCTTTCTCGTTATACAACCCGACCTCGGGAAGTGATTCATTTTCTGGTGCCTTGAAACACCTCTTGTGTTGAGCACGCACCGAATGCCCAAACATTACGATTCAACTGTGGCGTATTCGGATGGCTTGAATCGGCCACTTTTCCAGTATAGATGCCAGTCTGCGGGAATGAGGTCCCTAAGGGTAAAGTGATGCAACATACACTACGCGGTAGACATGCAAAGGTTGATGAATTGAGGCAACCTAGATAGTAACTCCTCCTCCAACAACAACAACATATATAACAACAAAAAATACAACAACAACAACAATAACAATAACAACATATACAACAGCAACAACAACAACAACATGTACAACGAGAACATATACAACAACAACATGTACAACGAGAACATATACAACAACAAAATATACAACAACAACAACAACATGTACAACGAGAACATATACAACAACAAAATATACAACAACAACAATACTCAAATCTGAAATGATTCCCCTCGTATCTCAACTACTCCTACCATCACCACCACGACGACGACGACGTGCCTCATTACTCTTCACGATGGGCACCCCTTTGCATACGCCCTGACGAGTTCTCAATCCTCGAGGGTTCAGGGTTTACTTCTACCATACCACGGCGATTAAACACCTGAAAAGCAAAGGAGCAGTGCACTCCAATGAAGCTTAGTGGAAACAAATATAATTAAATCCACCAAGCTAAATAGTCGAGTGAGTTAGTGCCATAAGCACACGCATTCCTTGATCGATAGATCGTCGGTTCGACTCCCACAGACGGCACTTACTGATGCAACTAAGAACGGCAATCCCATACCATCACCCATCCTAAACCGTAGTTCCTCGAAGCCATAGGTCATCAATATAAACCCACTGAGGAGAATCGAACCACGGACCTTTCGATTACGCACTCACCTCCCCTCCAATTCAACAACGCGACACTGCGAGTTCACAAATAAGATACGATATCGCCAGCGAGTGGCCGAGGCGATGATTTTGATAATCAACGTTAATGATACTTAATAGTGATATGAAGGTAATGTAACTGCGTATGATTTGGTCGTCATCATTATCATCATCCGTACCACTCCTTTGCCAAATCCCCGCGAAATGGTACATAAGGTACTATGGCCGCGACCAACAGGACGAGCCCATCTCAATTGAATTTACCACTCCACTTCTCCTTCTACTTAGAAACCCTACCCAAACAGTTCAGCAGGTTCGCTCCCTTCGTCGCCGTCGAACTACCCTCAACCTTCGTAGGTTCTATCCCCGCAACCTCCACCGATCGAGGGCTCTCAATATCCATCTCACTCGATTCGTCATCTCCTCTACTCACACCACCCTGCGGCAGTCCCGACCCCCACGGAAACGCCGGGGCCTTAGTCCGCGCTGGATGGGCCGGTTGGGGTATCAGAGGTAGCGGTACAAAAGGAGGAACTACCATTCCTCCAGAAGGTGGTGGAGGCCTTGCGACAGAGAGGCGCGGCATCGGATATATACACTGCATCCTAGACCCTGTCAACAGGTGGGCTGGGGGGACTCCAGTGAGGCTTTCCGCCATCATCATCATCCCGGGAAACGGTGGAGGCGGTAGTCTGCTGCTACTCTGGCTATAGGGAAGCCCAGAGACACTGATAGGATTTCCCAACCCCTGGGCCGGGGGCACTGCTCCTTGTCCGACAACAGCAAGAGGGTGGGCATCCCAACCACCACCACCAGGTGCCTGTGAGGTCCTTCTAGATCTTGAATCTCCATTCACGTCCCCCTCAGCATGCCGATCAACATGGCGGCCGCCATATGACGATGAACTGCGGCACCTACTACTACGGGTGGACTTGTGATGATGCCTTGACGAATTGTGAGGATCATCCCGACCCCGTCCACGACGATGACTTCGCTCTCGCGATCGGCTCCTCCTCGTGCTCTTTCGAGACTCCCGTCTAGACTCCCGCCCCGAGCCAGTCCGAACAGCATCCGTTGCAGCTTCCGGAGGGTTGGTGAACCGTCCCTCCTTGGGTGAAGACTGTCGTGCCCTCCCCCTGCACTCTCCAGAAGATCGTTGCTCACTAACTGGTATCAAATCGATTGCCCCCGATGGTAGTACTCCCTGCACTCTCTAGCCCGTTCTGCGTCTTCCCCCTTTGTCGAGGGCGATCCGCAT
>NW_003209037.1:0-3627 GCF_000006405.1 Perkinsus marinus ATCC 50983 | reverse complement strand
ATTATATATAAAGATTCATATAGTATTCATTGTATTCCATCATTGAGAAGATCCAACCTCGGGAAGCACAGAAGATGAAAACCCACACAGTTTCCGAGTGAAGAGCAGGCGCTCCAAGTAGGGCGGATTCTTCGATCCATGAACTGCTGCATGCTCCTCGAAGCGTGCGAAGCCGCTCGAAAAGACCCGCTAGGTACGAACCAAGATCACGATGACGCATATGTAAATCGCTTAGTTTTCAACGAGTGCTCATGCCGGGTGTAAAGCAACTATTAACTCGACAACTCCTTTCCCCCATTCATCGATCTGATCGAGCAACCCCCTGTTTGTCGACGATCGTGTTTCATCGATAACTCGAAGCACAAGGTGGCCAGCCAGAAACCCTAGGAATCGTTGAAACATCGGTATCATGCAACGCGTTTGATCGAAACCAAACCGGGACTGTTAGACGGGGGATGAGTGTCTCGAGAGTCGCTATGAGTTCCCTAGCACGCTGCAGATCGGTTGGCTCGCAGAAAGGTGCCCATCGGATGATATCGCGGCAGCAACGGAGTACAAGCCTCACTGGCCGGTCACCTTGATAGTGCTCAAACCGCTTTGGAGAATTGTAGATGATGGCTATGGCCTCCAGCACATCTATGATAGCACGTGGGGTGCTATTATTCAAGGATCGACCAATGTGTTGCAAACAATTTCCAGTGAGTATCGACGCTTCCGTCGAAGCACTCAGCTGCAGGGAGTACCTGATGGGGTAACAGATGCATACGAGCCTGGTGGACTGGAAAACATCAGATTGGAGTCGGAGCGATGCCGAACAGAACGAAAGACTCACAAAAAGACTGCAGCGAGGTCGGTGACTGGCCACTTGCGTAGCTTCGACCCGCTGAATGTAGCACGCATGCTCCTTAAAAGATCCTCATTCACCACTCCAGACTTGGCCATGACAAAAAGCAGATCCGCGACAAAGCGGTTATCAATGATGTCCGATGAGCCAAACGCATAGACATCAGTGAAGTGCTCTATCGCGGATGATACTGCGGCTTGGGTTAGGCTTCTACTCAGAACGAGACCTTTCAGGATGCGCATTCGCACAACTGGAGTGAGATCGGGAGGAACGGGAGTAACTTGAATCTGTCGCATCACTGCTGATGCTAGCCGATCAACACTACGGAAGCTGTATCCAGCTCCTGATGACAACAAGCCCAGGCCAAGGACAAACTGAGAAAGCGCTTCGTATGGAACCTATATCAACAAGTGAATCCAGACATGAGAACACAGTCTCCACCTCTAATATGTGGCACAAACACATATCGGCTACAGTGTCGAGACAAGTAGCCTCTACCACACCGGCCACACCACATGCCTTCACTATATAAGGTGCTGTCTGGAAGTAGTTCATTGCCATCAGCTTCAGACGATTGCCCTTAACCTTCTGCAGCTGCTTGCCCAAACACAATAATATCTCCTCAATTAACCAGTGATATCTGTGGTAGGTGTCACGGCATTCAGCACGTCATTGTTACTCACTTTTTAGGGAGGAGGGCAAGTGAATTGAGGAGGAGCACGACTTCTGAGAACGGCAAAATTTCGTGTCTGCGTCGTAGCCGATTCAATATCTCCGGCACGAGCCTTTCACGAGACGAATATATCCTCTTTTGAGTTTCATCTCCATCACGCAACTGTACAGGGTTGATAACGCCCGACAAGACGTACCTGTGGGATACAATTGTCCCACAGACCCCAACTTAGATCCGTACATAAGGCCCACGTGATCGTGAACCCTCTCAAAAGAGTCCTCAATAGATTCCAGCATCGGCAAGGCGAGTTCCCCAGGTACCGGCTGGTATCCCTGACGGAGCCTTATGAGTCGTCGTAGACTTTCCACAATATCGTCTGGCTCTGTAAATTGTTGCCAACATGCAGTAACCTGACATGCTCGGATGCTTCTTCAACTTGTAGGCGACATCAGTCACCCACTTCCTGCACTTTACTGTCCCGATCCTTGCTCGTAGTTGTTTGGTCCGATGAGACTCCAACCCATTTGAGGCTTCCCTTTCGCATAGGCGCAGCCGTTCGCAACTTCTCTAAGAGTTTCCTAGTTGTCGCACTTGCGATCGCATCCGCACATAAAACTCTCCCATTTATGAAATGCATCCACGAAATGCTATCAGAAAAGGACTCCCCATTGAGTGATGACACTAACCCCAAGATCCAGATAGCCTGAGGGAAGCACTTCCGACATGTTACACACTGATGTCAATAACGAACGATGATGCACTACTCAACGGAGCGGAACGACACCACTTGGAGGCTTTCGGGACTGTGTGTGCTCGATTGGGCCCGCCAGGATCTAATATCAGCTTCAGAACTGGTAACCGGTTTAACTGAGAGAATCATCCACTACGCTAAATGGTAACGGCCAAGGGACCGAAACATCTTCAACAAATCCTACACCGAGCTGGCCACGAGTGCTACGCCCGAAAACTATGAATCCACGACTTTCTAAAGCTGCCAATGTATGGTAGCCACCTCCTGCTATACACTTGACCCCAACAGCGACTGGACCAGTGGGAAGAGGGTGGGAACGACGTAGCCCATCACCGAGCTGACCTCGACGACCCATACCGAAGCCGTAGAGGGCAGACTTATCTCGGGTGATGACTAGGGAATGGGCACCACCACAACAAACAGCCGCGACGGGTGGCAGCTGGCCTGATACCTTAACGGGAATCGAAGTATCTCCCATATCGTCACCACGTCCAAGCTTGCCAGTGGAGCCGCTACCAAAGGCATATACCTCTCCCATCGGGCCGCACAGTACGAGGGAGTGGTGCCCTCCACATGAGACCATCGTGCATCGACTAATGGTCGGGATTAGTGTGGGCACCCAACAGTGTGAACGCTCGTCATTGCCAAGTTGTCCATGAGTGCCCATCCCACAGGAGTACACACGACCCGAGTCAGCTAGAAGGAGGGAGTGGGCGAAACCGCATGAAATGCTAACAAACCGGACACCTGGTCCAGGAGGGTTCACTAGTGTTGGCGAGGAGATGGCTGAGACTGGAGTAGTGCCCAAGTGGGATATACCAATGCCAAGCTGGCCAAACGCATTCCACCCGAAGGCCACGACACGGCCGTTAGCCAGCAGGACCATGCTGTGATCTCCACCACACCTCACATCAATAGGGATGGAGCCACAGGAGTCCACATCGATCCTTCGTGGGGAAGAGAAGTCTCGGAGGTCATCACAGGCCAACTGGCCAAAGGTGTTCCTCCCTGTACCAAAGACAAGACCAGTTACACCTAGGAATAACGTGTGTCGATCTCCGCATGCTACTGCCACAAGTCTAATACGACTTAGACTGCTCACCAATAAGGGTTGAGGCTCATCACGGAGAACACCGTGACCAAGCTGGCCCGAAGTGCCGCTACCAAATGTGTAGACTCTGCCGTCGAGCATGTATGCACTGTGTATGCTGCCGGCTGCTACTGATGATCGATTTTGGAGCCGCTCTAGCATGAGTCGTAGTCGTAGTATAGCATTAGCATCATGATCACTTCGATGTAGCTCTGCCCGAGCGATGTTGATAATGTCTAGTCGGCTGAAGGCAGGCTCGACCAGCATGT
>NW_003205839.1:0-981 GCF_000006405.1 Perkinsus marinus ATCC 50983 | reverse complement strand
TAATCGGGGACTCATTGAGCAGCAGTACGCATGTTCGTGATGGAAGCAAGATCGTCAGCAGACTGCTGACAGACTACTGCTGACAGCAGTAGTCTTGTCAGCTTCCACAGAGGTCTCATTCTCGTTTTCCCTCGGTTGGTGCACAATGAAGGAAAGAGTATCAGGTTGAGGCTATGGATGGAGACTGACTCAACCATCTTCATCACTGAGGATATCGTCGCCTCACTAACATCGAGCTCATCTTCGCCGCACGCCAGCTTATCGCGAAATGACATTCAACGCGACACCTTATATTGTGAGTTTTACCGAGCCAGTGTGAGTCAAGCAATCTATCGGCACCGGAGAAATTGACTCCTGTCATTCCTGTTGCCTATGGATCATTTCCTCCATCCCACCTCCCTCACCCACCCTGGAATGAGTATGATAACCTTGTGGTACTGGGAGTTTTATCAAACCCTCGTCATATTAGTTACACCTCATGTTTTATACACTCTCTCATCCCGTCAACACGATAGTGTGGCAAGTCAACCCGTTACTAGCGTGAATAGCCATTCGTGACTGAATTCGTCCGAAGATGAGGGTGAGAAGATCATCTGTGATGGTCGAGTGGGATCTATAGTTGTATTAACTGATCGACTTACCAACTCGATTTCTATCATGAAAAGTGGAAGTGTGTTCGTCGTCTGTTCCCCATGCTACTCAACACTCAAGACCAAACACAACTCCGAGCCGTAGGATACTTGAAAGATAATGTAAAGCTTCCCGCGCTCTACAACGCACGTGCGCAAAGCCCGTGCTCAATAGTCAGCTGACTAGACTGCAGTGCAGTGGTGAATAGACTAAAAAGTACAAATACCCACCGCTGCTGCAGAAAACGAGAGTTTCGAAGAAGGATAAGGCCGCAACAAAAGCTACCAAGAGTGATCGCTGAGGGATCTATCTCGGAGTAGTAGGAGCGGCTGTAGTAGTAGTAGTAGCCGG
>NW_003205206.1:0-1375 GCF_000006405.1 Perkinsus marinus ATCC 50983 | reverse complement strand
CACTCTCTTGTGGCACAGACATCACACTTCCGAGAGGATCGTACAACCCTATGTACTGGATGGAAGTGTCCACCGCCTGTTAGGCGATGCTTCACCCCATAATCACTATCCTCCGAACTCGAACGATCTACTCGATTGCTCGATCTCGGTCTCTTACCCTTACTATCCGAGCTCGAATCCGAGGATGTCGGGTCGCTCGAAGGGGATCTTCTCCTCCTACTTCTCCTTCCACCATACTTATCCCTTCTCGATCTATCACTCCCACTTCCAGAGCTCCCATCATAAGGGTTGTATCGCTTTCCACTCTCTCCATATCTCCTCTTATCATTTGCAGTATCCCTCTTATTCTCATCGTTCACCTTATCTTCTTCGTACTCTTCCTTTCTCTCCTGCTTATTGTCAGAGGCGTTATGGAGTCTCTGTTGCCCGCGTTGATCATCGTTGCCGTCCTCGGGATAATCCTTATTGGTAACCCTATCAACACGTTGATCTTGTGCAAATTCACCGTCTTCCTGAGCGTCCCCAGGTTGATCGGTTGTAGTTGACAAGAATGGCTCATGGGGGCCTTGGCCGTCCTTGTCCTCTACTTGAATACCTGAACACTGAGAAGACCGATACTTATCGATCACCTGAGGTGAACAGATAAATGGGGAGGAAATCATCCCCTTAGTCAATTCCGGCTCAAAGCCGTATTTACCTTTTTCCGCTTGCAAAATAGTAGTCGAATTAGACGAACTGGAGGACGAACCTCTAGTCCCTTTGGTTACAGTATGACATAGTAGTGGTCGTAGTTGAACTCCTGACTGCATAACCGTATAGTCATCTTCCCTACGACTTGTCTTGTCAACAACCTCTCCGTAACCATCCTTAACCTCCAATCTTTGAACACCGTATGGGGAATGGTCGGCATAGACAGATGCTTGAATACCCTCTTGTCCATCAAACTCCGAGGCACGACCCTCGATTATATGATAATCGCTCGGAGAAAAGCTTGTGGAACCGTAACCCTTGAACCCTTCAAACTTCGGGCGGGCCACCGCCCCAACCAATATTCGAGCACCTTTCGCTTGTTCATCACGCAAGCATACTAGGTTTGGTACATTGTCATCGCTTTCAACAAGGCTACGCCCGCAGGCGTCATCGGCGGGTTTGACGAGGCAGGGACGCACCGACCAATGGCTCCCATCTAATAACGACAACCTCGGACCTGTTCCAAGTGCATAGGCTGGGAAACTACCTAGCATCTGTACCCTAACTAGCCTTCCAGTGGGCGTGACATCATCGCAGATGGCATCGAGAGGATGCCCGTTTCACTAGGAGAACCCTCACAGGCGTGATCTAGAATGCACTGTGAAGACCCTAAGGAGTTGGGGAA
>NW_003208527.1:0-1221 GCF_000006405.1 Perkinsus marinus ATCC 50983 | reverse complement strand
TTCGCGGTATTACTATCTATATCACTTCCATTCAAAGGGTGAGTTTGCTTAGTCGTTGAGACTTGTTGGACAAGTCTTGTTCCTATCAAAATTCCTCTTCGGAAATCAGTTATATAATATAGAAATCAAAGTTCGACCAGTTGAAGCAGTGGGGAAGCGACGAAAGCAAACGAGCTCCGTGCACTGAGGGGTGTGAGCGCCCAAAAAGACGAAGCACCGCGGAAGCTTCCCTCAGTCACCGAGCGAGAATCTATCGCCGTTTAAGACGTTATTACACTGTATATCAATTTCGTCTTCAAATTGTGACTCAGTCTTCTGCGTGTATCATAAATATGCTATAATTCTCTGTGAGTAGAGTGTACTCTATATGCTGAGTATAATATCACTACTTTAGTGTATTCGCGATCCTCAACGACTATCGTAGCCTCTTCGAATTTGGTGACTTCACTTCCAGCAGTGTCACAGGACGTGGCCGCTTATGTGACGTCTACTGGCTGAGTTGACCCTTGTGTAGAAATGGAGTATATTGGATTTTCACCCTAGTGATATGAAAAACATTAGTGAAAAATATATTTCACGACTGCTGCATATGGGGGAGATCGCGTTTTCCATAGAGTATTACGCCACTTCACGAAAAACGGGTGAAACTCCCTCGTAAGTATCTTCAAGTGATGTTGAAATTTTGTCCATCACATTATTCGTGTAAATAGTTTTCTGTATTATTCGCTTACTATCAGGTGGCGCAGAATGGAAATGATCGAGTATCAGTTGAGGAGAGGGAAACCATCCCGGCTGTCATCACGGTGGAGGGAGGGCCGCCCGAGAAGGAGGAAGAGGAGGAGCCTGTGAATCTTGATACACGAGAAGGAGTTATGGCATTACAGCGACGTCAATGTCGCGGTGAGAGCTCGCGTAGATCTTCCGATGGATTGATTCGTAGTCGTTCAGGTCTCTCAGCAGAGGAGTTGGTAAAGAAAATTGTAGATTTGACTGGTAGGAGATTCGATGAGGCCGCGCAGGTGGCGAAAGAAATAGAAGGAGTAGAAGCTGAAGCGGAGGAGAAGGCTAGAGCTCATTATGAGGAGGAGGTGAGTAAATGCATTGGTGAATAATGTGGGTGAATGTCTATGCAGTTGAATATTGTCGCTGATCAAATGGCGGATATGAAGTTGGACTACTTGGAGAGGATAGACTCTATTATGGCTGATCATGCGGTGAGAT
>NW_003205055.1:0-1004 GCF_000006405.1 Perkinsus marinus ATCC 50983 | reverse complement strand
TCGTTCCAGTGGGGCCAGGAAGTGGCTGAGGAATCGGCCACTCCAAGTACTGTGAGCAACTGAGTGTTGCGTGGGTCCTTTGCGGCCAAGAATGGGCTGAGGAATCGCCATACTGTAAGCAACTGAGTGTTGTGTGGGTCCAGTGAGGCCAAGAAGTGGCTGACAAATCGGCCATCCCAAGTACTGTGAGTAACTAGTTGTTACATCGGTCCAGTGGGGCAAGAGGATGACCGAGATATAAGCAATCTCTATTACTATGAGCCACCGCCCGCTGCCATGGTCCATCGGGCCGCAATATGGCTGAGATGTTGGCCGTCTCACTGTCCGTTGCACCTGGCCAACGGGGACGGGAGATGTCCGGAGTCGGCCATCTCGACTTCTACGAGGATGGAATCCTCATGGTTTGTGTTCGATAATTAACTTGCGAACTTCCGAGTATTTCGTGTCTACTCATATTATATGAGTCATATACATCTCCTGTGGCAGAGTAACCATTGGTTACAAACCAAGGTTCGTTCGTCATCCCGAAAGACATCTGTTCATTGACTGGGTATTGGTCGGGAGTGTGGGAGAGGACCAAACACTGTGAAGCCGAAGTCCGATCACAGGGTCTTACTTTGGGCTCTGGGTTCACAGATCATGTTTGGTCACACAAACTATGTCACGGAATATGGCTCATGTGACCTGACATAGGTTAGCGTCTCCCAACCAACTTGAGACAAGAAACTCGAAATAACAATATGATGAACCAACTTGAGTTACGGAATCATCTCGATCTCAATGAGCTACGGAGCGCCCATCATGACATAACCAGATACTAAGTGAGGCACCTTAGGTTATGAGGTTAACACACCTTTTACCCCCGGATAAACCCTCAGCCTGAGGGCCTCAGGGCTCCGTGATCAAGCTGATGGCAATGTTGTAACAACTTTGTTGTTACGGCATCGGTGTGCACCACCATTCTCATAGCTCTCCCCGAAGGTTGCAGCTCACCCCACCACATT
>NW_003213644.1:0-1048 GCF_000006405.1 Perkinsus marinus ATCC 50983 | reverse complement strand
AAGCGCCTCGAGAAAGTTGACATGGATTCTATGGATCGATTGCTCATTCGTCAATGTGCTCTCGGCGAGGTGGACAAGGATCCTTCCACTCTCTTCAACAAGGACATATGGTTCTTCGCCGTCGTTGGTGACGACAGGTCTTTTGGGGGCTTCATCCAGGCACTTATGTCGTGGTTGTGGGTAGCTCTGCTACAGGGTGCCGCCTTCGGCGACGTGTATAGCCACGTCATGCATTGCATCAGTGCTGCTGGCTTCAAATCGCCCTTGACCGGGAGGAATGCTGGTACTGTGGTCGCTATACAGTACGACGAGCAGATGCGTAAGGATGCCGGGTGTGCTATGGCTATGAGCTCTCTTTCGATAAGGGAAGCTTGTTCTAGCTTGTCCCGCCTTGATTCCAATAGGCTGATACTACTTATCGGTAAGGCCTCTGATAACCACAATAAGTCATCTTATAACAACAAATCGTCCTACAATAACTCTAGAGGTGGAGCTCACCGTTACGGTGGGAAGAAGAGACCCTTCACTGATGAGGGCGAGGAGCTTTGGAAAAAGGTTAACGGCAAATGGGTCAAGGTTCAAGGCTCGTCGGCTAGTGGCTCTAAGAAGGCCAAATCTGGCGATGTAAGCTGAGCCCTTTTCTTTTTCCCTCACTCCTTCTTTTATGGTCATGTCATCGTTTCGCCCGACCACTCGAGTTAAGGTTGTGTTGTTCAGTGTTCACCCGCGGACGTGACCGTCTTTTGGGAAGCGCAGAAGTTCTTATCGGGGGGCTCCTATCACGGGTTCATTGGGGTCCGGATAGGTCGCTCACCGATAATGCGACCTCGTTTGCTGCCGGAATTTCGTCGGATCACACCTATCAAGGATTCATTGGGGGTCTGGATAGGTTGCTCACCGATGAAATCTCCTTGATCGGGCCGGCTAACAAGCCTGACCCTCACCCAATCTACGGCGTACGGGCCGCGGGTTTGGGGGTTGGTCAGAGCTAACGTCTGATCCTTTCCCGATCGTGGCGTACGGGCCACAGGTTATTCGGGAAAGGAGG
>NW_003199490.1:0-1220 GCF_000006405.1 Perkinsus marinus ATCC 50983 | reverse complement strand
CTCAAGAAGGTCGATCATTCTCAGATCATCTCCATCTGTGCACTAGCTACCAAAGAGCTTGGTATACCGCCTGATAACTGCCTACGCTGCGGGTTGCCTTCACATCAGGCCAACTCATGTCGTCATACTCAAATCTTCAAGCAGAAGGAGCGTTGTGACAGGTGTGGCCGACTCCGTACTGGTAGCGAGCACAAGTGCCAATCCAAGAGCTTCAAGTGCGGTAGATGCAAGCGCAATGGTCATTTGAGTGGTGTCTGCCGAAAGGTTATCAACAATGACAGTATGACATCCACTACTCAAGCCAATATGTCCACTGTTGCAACGGAGATCTCTGACGGCTCTGAGCTAAAGATCATCCACAGCAGCGTCGCCTGTGCTTCATCTCGTACAGCACTTCATGATATCGTCGGCTCACTCCCTGCTGATCCGGTGGTGAACCTTGTCGCTGGTCATGATGCTCCAAAGACTTATTGTCCTATCCAGGGACTCGTGGATAGCGGTGCGAACGCCTCCATTCTGAACAGCTCTACCGTTCACTTTCTTCTTGCTAACGACATCATAAGGCCTCCTGATGTCAAGGCTCTATCACCGCCTGTGTCCGTTACCTTCGGTAATAATCAGGCTCTCTCGGCTGACTCTGTCGCCAAGGTCCCTGCTTCCTTGGATCCGCTGGCACTGTCACCATCTCATTTCTGGTCGTTGATGGGTGTCGTCCACATTGTCTTATAGGCCGTAACATGTTCTCACTTTTGGGCATTCGGCTGGTCTCTGACAAAGGCGTGGACATCGTTTGCAACATGGCCTCCGCCAAAAATAGTCCGGCGCCCGCCACATCAACCCCACTCTGTGCCCGCTCTGAAGCCGCTCTAACCCCGTTGGTCGAAGTCATTCCTGATGACATAGACCCCAAACGGAAGAGGCTGAGAGCTAGGCTCCCTGCTGTCGAGGACGCTCTCATCTATCCATATAGAGCACCATCACGGAAGAGGAGTGTGGTCGATCAGTCCATCATCCATTCGCGCCTGACGAGTATGGCCGAAGCTGGCAAGGTCAAGCCATCTTGTCCGGAAGCATGCACTTGCATCTTCCAACCTGTACTCGTCGACAAGCTCGATCACGGTGATGACAACGCTCCTGCCCGTGTCTATCCATCTGATGATCTTCATCAACGATATCGGATCACTACTGATATCAGGCCCCTAAACCACCTCTCACTGCGG
>NW_003200278.1:0-1033 GCF_000006405.1 Perkinsus marinus ATCC 50983 | reverse complement strand
CGACGTTTGGCCGAGTGGTCCAAGGCGCTGGCTTTAGGCGTCAGTCCGAAAGGGCGTGGGTTCGAACCCCACAGCTGTCAGTCTATATACCTGACTGGTGTTATATTGAGAACCCAGACCTTTTCAGAAGCGAGGTAGTGCAAGATCAAAACCTTCTGATCGATATTGCGCCATCGCACCTCGCAGAAACCGTTCAACCCATTTTTGTGTCCTCTGGTTTGGCAGAGCGATGCATCACCTCGGCTATGAATCTTGAAGCACTCATCGACAGTTTGGCCGAGTGGTCTGAGGCGCTGGCTTCAGGCGTCAGTCCGCAAGGGCGTGGGTTCGAATCCCACAGCTGTTAGAAATTTCTTTTCGTGTGATTTGATGAAGAACGCATTCCGCGGAAACGGTTCGAAACCGTTTTTGTGTCATGTCCTATAGTGTAACGCATCTTCTCCGCTATGATTTTTGAAACACTCACCGACAGTTTGGCCGAGTGGTCTAAGGCGCTGGCTTAAGGCGCCAGTCCGAAAGGGCGTGGGTTCGAACCCCACAGCTGTCAGTCTATATACCTGACTGGTGTTATATTGAGAACCCAGACCTTTTCAGAAGCGAGGTAGTGCAAGACCAAAACCTTTTGATCGATATTGTGCCATCGCACCTCGCAGAATCCGTTCAATCCATTTTTTGTGTCCTCTGGTTTGGCAGAGCGATGCATCACCTCGGCTATGAATCTTGAAGCACTCATCGACAGTTTGGCCGAGTGGTCTAAGGCGCTGGCTTAAGGCGCCAGTCCGAAAGGGCGTGGGTTCGAACCCCACAGCTGTCAGTCTATATACCTGATTGGTGTTATATTGAGAACCCAGATCTTTTCAGAAGCGAGGTAGTGCAAGATCAAAACCTTCTGATCGATATTGCGCCATCGCACCTCGCAGAAACCGTTCAACCCATTTTTGTGTCCTCTGGTTTGGCAGAGCGATGCATCACCTCGGCTATGAATCCTGAAGCACTCATCGACAGTTTGGCCGAGTGGTCCAAGGCGCTGGCT
>NW_003211348.1:0-1485 GCF_000006405.1 Perkinsus marinus ATCC 50983 | reverse complement strand
AATCGAACGAGTCGTCTATGCCCGGGGGTTTGCAGAGAAATCGAAAAACTCGACTACTCCCACAGCTTCAAGAAATATGTGCGAAAACATTTTTGACGGAAAAATGTCCAACCCGGGGATCGAACCGGGGACTAACTTCAGGATCGAGTTTGTTGCACGATTCGAGATCTACGACGAGCGCAATTGAAAATCACTTTTGATCATCGCATCTCCACAACGATCATCGTTCCCCAAAATCTCAATCAGGAGATTCGGACTAATCGAGCTCCGCCCCTTCCTCACGAAGGCCTAGTTATAGATACGAATTTGGATAGAACTGTACAAAGACCAGCGAGATTTCCCTCATAATTTTCATATTGTCACCAACACACGTTTACACTTTACCATACCTTGCCGATATCATCCTCGGTCAGCTGGAAGTCATGACTGACCCCCTCGACTGTGACCGTGACACCACAGCCCTCGTATGTGGGGCACTCCATGGGCGGCGACCGTTCGAATGATAGCCAGCCGCTGTTCGGGAGTTGAGGAGTACCACCGACTGAAAACAAGAAACAGTCTTAAGTCCGCAGTGTGGTAAAATACGCACATGGCCAACTAAGCGTTTATGGAAGTTCTGAGAAAATTCTTGTGAAATTCTTCTCTATACACTTCTACCCTAGCTCGTCCGAATAAAAAGACTTCAGCAGAATTCCCCATAAATTTCCTGGGGAGTCTCATATTGTCACAGACACACGTCGTCGTGCATGTGCAAATTTTCCCACACTGCAAGTTCGAAGTGCACAATCACTATGTGTTTGGGTTTCCTCAACTGAGCTCAGCAGTAATCACGGGAGTTCGAATACGAAACCCGGATAGTGCAGAATTCCCAAAGGAATTTCATATCGCCACCAACACATGTAGTTGACCATGTGCATATTTTACCACACCACCTTCTACTATGTGTCAATAATTACATCGATTCCAACGGATCGCGATACTATGTCCGATTTCCTAACAAAAATCATGGAAAAAATTTGGGCAAATTTTGCGAGTGGAAAACTCTCCATCCGGGGCGAAATCAGGTACACTCTCTGTAGATAGTGTGGGAGAACCTATACATGGTCAACTACAAGAGTTGGTGACGATATGAAAATACTGAGAAAATTCTTGTTGATGTTCTATTCGTATATAAACTCATATAATTAGCGTGAAAACTCCTGAGCACAGCTAAGGAAAGTGAGCATATTTCCGAGCACTTCACACAAAACTTGCCCTGAAAAATACACCGCTCCGTCTCACCTCGGGTATTCGCAAAATCAACGTTGATGAACTCGAGTAATTGGCGTACTGCCTGAGTTTGCCCAGGCGGCTCCTGAAACGGAGAATCTTATGTTGCGGTTGGTAAGATACAAATTAGTCCACTTGGGTACCACCTGAACTCCTCGCATGACTGTTTGCGGCATTGGTGGAGTCCCACTGGTGTTGAAACGCTCATCGGGAAAA
>NW_003216677.1:0-1167 GCF_000006405.1 Perkinsus marinus ATCC 50983 | reverse complement strand
CACGTACAGATTGTGTGCTCTTCGCGGTGCGTTCCCAGGTTTGCATAGTCTCTCGTTACTGAGGTGATTTCACTGCCGCAACGCTTCGCTAAGCTCTCAATGAAAGCCCCTCCGACTCGAGATGGTGGGATTGGAGAACCGAGGCGCCATTCAGCGAAGGCTGGATTTCCAAGTGTGCGCGAGATTGCCAATCAAGCAACGTTCACCGTTGCCACTAGTCTCAGACTAGTAGTCTCATTGTCTTATCTGTATATCGGCAATCGGGGAATCCATAACCTGCAAATGCGCCGAAGGTTCTATGTGGCAGGGACCGCATGATGCGAACTAGGTTTTACTTGTTGCACACCGATACGGGCCCGGCACACATCCCCCTATTCCAATCCCACACTCCGGATTCACATATGGTATCGTGGTGGTAAATCAATGTAGGATGTAACTATATACTTCCCATGCCCTGAATGATTGAGACTGAGTCATAGGATCATCCTCTCGCGGGGTCATCTCCTCATCATCATGAGACCGGTCGGATCGGCACTCCTCCCGCTCGCGGTACCGACAGTACCAACTCGAGGTGTAGGTGGTTCGCTGATTCGACGGCAATGATCAACAGTTGAGAGTTCCTGACCACCTCGTGCATGAATTCCTAGCCAAGATTAACGCCGAGGATTACACGGATCCGCTGAGTACTCCAAGCGGCCTAGCTCCTGACGAGGAACAGGGAGCTGTTTTTTTCGCTGGTGCGAGTCCCAATGCTGCAGGTCCAGCGGTATTCTTCAGGGCTACACTGTAGCATCCCGATTCTCACACATGATTCTTAACATTCGAGTTTATTGGGATGCATGTCGGCTGATATAAGCTAATATTATCAAGTTACAATACAGGTAGCAGATCTCTCAATAACACGTGAAGTTCCGCGCTTGGAAGTCAACTCAACGAGCATCCCATACCCTCAAGGTTGGCCATTCGTGGATCAACCGGAGCCGTTCAGGACGTACGGCGAAACACCTCATAGCGCTGACTAACATTCCGCGCATACATTGATGTATTAATGTGGTGGGGTGAGCTGCAACCTTCCGGGAGAGCTATGAGAATGGTGGTGCACACCGATGCCGTAACAACAAAGTTGTTACAACATTGCCATCAGCTTGATCACGGAGCCCTGAGGCC
>NW_003214951.1:0-957 GCF_000006405.1 Perkinsus marinus ATCC 50983 | reverse complement strand
GCGCTGGCTTAAGGCGCCAGTCCGAAAGGGCGTGGGTTCGAACCCCACAGCTGTCAGTCTATATACCTGACTGGTGTTGTATTAAAATCCGAGACCTTTTCAGAAGCGAGGTAGTGCAAGACCAAAACCTTCTGATCGATATTGCGCCATCGCAACTCGCAGATACCGTTCAACCCATTTCTGTGCCCTTTGGTTTGGCAGAGCGATGCATCACCTCGGCTATGAATCTTAAAGTACTCATCGACAGTTTGTCCGAGTGGTCTAAGGCGCTGGCTTCAGGCGTCAGTCCGCAAAGGCGTGGGTTCGAATCCTACAGCTGTTAGAAATTTCTTTTCGTGTGACTTGATGAAGAACGCATTCCGCGGAAACGGTTCGGAACCGTTTTTGTGTCATGTCCTATAGTGTAACGCATCTTCTCCGCTATGATTTTTGAATCA
Organism: Perkinsus marinus ATCC 50983; assembly: GCF_000006405.1. Lineage (NCBI taxonomy): Eukaryota > Perkinsozoa > Perkinsida > Perkinsidae > Perkinsus > Perkinsus marinus. The sequence goes on along the minus strand of NW_003214951.1, from coordinate 520 downwards.
CTTACCGACAGTTTGGCCGAGTGGTCTAAGGCGCTGGCTTAAGGCGTCAGTCCGAAAGGGCGTGGGTTCGAACCCCACAGCTGTCAGTCTATATACCTGACTGGTGTTATATTGAGAACCCAGACCTTTTCAGAAGCGAGGTAGTGCAAGACCAAAACCTTTTGATCGATATTGTGCCATCGCACCTCGCAGAATCCGTTCAATCCATTTTTTGTGTCCTCTGGTTTGGCAGAGCGATGCATCACCTTGGCTATGAATCCTGAAGCACTTATCGACAGTTTGGCCGAGTGGTCCAAGGCGCTGGCTTTAGGCGTCAGTCCGAAAGGGCGTGGGTTCGAACCCCACAGCTGTCAGTCTATATACCTGACTGGTCTTATATTGAGAACCGAGACCCTTTCAGAAGCGAGGTAGTGCAAGACCAAAACCTTTTGATCGATATTGTGACATCGCACCTCGCAGAATCCGTTCAATCCATTTTTTGTGTCCTCTGGTTTGGCAGAGCGATGCATCACCTCGGCTA
>NW_003199819.1:0-2586 GCF_000006405.1 Perkinsus marinus ATCC 50983 | reverse complement strand
GCCTTTTCCAACACTTGTGATCCAGGCGACTACAATTTTGTGAGTCTCCAGCCATAAGTCGGCCGCGTTGGTCGTCGACGCTTGATGAAAGAACCTGTCCAGGGCACACTTCTAAGTGCTCGGTATCGAGGGTCGAACCATTTGTCATCGGCAGGCTCGGGCAAACTCTCGAGGATCATGAGAGTAGTTGGATCCTCGTCAATGAGTAAGATATGTCGAGCAATTCCAATATGATACGGTGTAGCCGACATTGTACTTGGCGAAGTCGGGGCGGTCTGAATCGATTGCCTCCGAGGTCGTACCGTCTAATACGTATAATTCATCTTCAGGAGTCAGTCGAAGTTGGAGCTATTCTGGACAGTGTACGACACAGTGTCCACCCCCTCGGACTGCTAGAATACGGGCTCATCGCAATCAGACTGATCGCTCACCATCGGAATCCGCTTATTCCCGAGTGCCTTCTTCGCTTGAATCGACGCTGCTGCATCAGCATCCCGTCTATTGGTGGCCAAAGTGATGGTCACGCTTGTGCCTCGCCCTCGTCCTCGAAAATTGGTGCTTTGTGTTGGTGGCTGCTATTAGCTTACCGGCACTCGCGATATGGAACTTCCCACCGTGCGCGTTGACGATCCGTTCTACTAGGGCCAAACCGAGGCCTGGCTAATGCCACAATACACAAAGGCATCTACTGTAGAGCAATCTAACCTAAGCCTTGGAAGTGCCTCAATGCATGATCTTCTTCGCCTTGTTCGAAGGGATGTAGGATGCGGGAGAGGTGTTCTCCGTCTATACCGCATCCCGTATCGGATATCTCGTGATAAGAAATGTTAGCAGAAATTTCTGACAGCATACCCTAAAAGCCGCGAATCGATCCGGAAATTCAGGGTCGATCATATCCTGTACGGGATCATGCGGATCGTCGAGGTCGGGGATGTGTACCTGTCATATTCGGCTGCGAGGTGAGCTTGACTCGATCCTCCATACGCGAATGGTCCCTTTGTCTGTGAACTTGCAAGCGTTACCAAGAAGATGACTCATAATCAACTTGAACTTTTCCGAATCGACCCAAACCACAGGCGGATGATCGACTTCAATTGGATAATCTTGGATCAATGTGACACCTGGCACGCGAGAAAAACATGGGAACATGAAACGATACTCAGTTGCCTTCTTTCAGCAGAGGCCGGCCATTCTTATCGCAGGCGTTTTTCTGTATATGGACAGCATCCTCGAGGGCATTATATAGGTCCACCGCTCGCGTTCTAGCAATGAAGCTCGATGTGCGATGCTGAAATACGGGCCAGGACGGCCTACCTCAGGCGAATATCATTCGAGAGTAACCTTGACATCTCGGTCACGTCGTGGAAGACTTCCAGGAGCCTTTTTGCTGAGCCTAGCGGGGTCAAGTCGGCCGCATGGTAGGACACCGTCCTTGCCTATGATGAGCTCTAAGTGCCGCGTGCGTCCAGGATTGGATTCGTTCTCAACAAGCGCGCCAGCTAAACCTGAAGCAGCCACGGTCCGATTTCGATATGTCTAAAGGTCTGTGGTAACCTATGATGGCACTGATTGGTGTCCTCATTTCATGCGAGATATTTGCCAATAGAGTCTCCTTCCTAATTTCCATCTGTTTGCGTTCTGATATGTCTTTAAGGACGAATATTAAGAAAATTGGTTCAGCATAGTCACTCTCACCTGAAAATCGGAATACCTACTACTTTGAAGGCTCCTGATGATACTCTAGTCTAGGACCTAGCATGGCCTACTTTCGCGTTTTTGTTTGAACACTTTCATTTCAAGGGTATGAGACCATGAAAATGTTCTCTCCTGAGATGATTCGGAAGTCGACGTTGTTGGTGGGCGGATGAGTTGTGATAGCGCAAAAAGACGTCCTTGCACTTCTATCGGGAATACGCGTCCTTGCCGGTCGATTCCAGATGCCTAGAGAGAGCAATGTTCGTGGGCTGCGCTAGAGCTAGCAGCATAAGGCTATAGTATCCATCATGTCATGTACACCTTCTCAATGAGGTTAGAGCCGCCTGATAATGCTCGATGACCCTTGACGCGATACCTCACAGAAGTGGATGCAGTCTGGGAGCCAACATCCATGCTTCTCCTTGCAACGGATCATACGAGTGATGAACCTCTGCAACTGTGGCATATAAAGCTCTTGACTCCCCGGTGTCATGAACACCGACATCTTAGCTGCTTTCAATCTAAAGACTATGTAGTCGCTTCGGAGCATCCCCGATGGCATACTGGTTTTGGTCGTATCCAAACAGCTGTACCGTAGCCTGGTTGGCTGCCACGACTTCGCCGGCTAGGTTAGTCACGACCATAGCGTCCAAGACGCACTCGGTCAAGGCTATGACCGTCAGAGCTGACCTTTGCTCCGAAACAGCGACTTGGCTGAGGCGGCGTGCTAGGCTGATAAAACTCGCGGTGTTGTGTGATCATTACAATCGAGAGTCTCACCCGAGGCGATCAACCTCAGAGGGACTCTCTGCGTTTTCGTGAGAGTCGAAGGAGCGAGTCATTCAATGGAAGCGGGAATGAGTAACACTTCAGAAACGTCAACATGGTGAA
>NW_003200749.1:0-1467 GCF_000006405.1 Perkinsus marinus ATCC 50983 | reverse complement strand
TCCAAGCCCATTGACTCTGACTCTCACAAGAAAGGTAAAGGCAAGACTATGAAGTCTACTAAACACAAGTTCAAGATGGGTGGTAAGCGGCAGAGTGGACCCTCTTCAGCCAAGCCTGGTCCCACAACGCCTTCTACGAATGCTCAAGTTATGGATGAATCTTCTAAGGCTAATATTATTGGATCGTCTACCACTTCAGCCTCTACTATTTGGGTCTCACCCCTTAGCTCAACCGACCTCAACTCTAACTCAAATGCTCTTCATGCCAACAACGGAGCATATTGTTCAACAACGCCTTCAAAGTCCTCACGGATCTCTATGGTGGTTGGTGATCTATCGGTATGCGGTGTAGTACGACCTGTTCTCTACGATACCGGCGCTGACGTCTCCCTTATCGCAGTTGGGACTCTACGAAAGATCACTAGCAAACAGCTACGTTTTGGTGACCCATCTACTCAAGGGCGGGTAAATGTTGCTAATGGCTCAAGCCTCTCTATTCTAGGAAAGGTTGAGCTAGAGGTCGGCTATGGGAATACCTTTACAAAAGATACCTTCCTACTCGCCTCTGATGAGTTGAGTACTCCTGTTATTATTGGATGCTCTACTATGGCTAAGCTACGTACCACTATATCTATATCGCCTGATGGTATCATTGTTCGATTGGGAGAACGACCTACTCAAGTTTCTACAGTTGACGGTACTGAACCCCGTCTATCACTGCGTGATATGGATTGGTTACGTAAAGTTGCTGTTATGCACATCAGCCATGTTGTCTCTCTATCATCTATATCGGTATCTAGAGTCAAACCTTCCATCTTTATTAAGCCTAGTACTCTGGAGTTCTGCTACGACGGTAAAGATGATAACTATGTTCTCTACGATACCTTCAATGATGACGTTGAGATCCATCCCGATCTTCCGTTATCTATTGGTTATGGCTCTACTATGTGTTTTGATGCTATCACTGACTCCTCTCTAGCCCCAGACCGCGATCTACTTCCACCTTGGGAAGTTATATCTAGGGAATGGATCAGTGATAAGATTGCTCCACTAGGTCGTGTATCTACTGAAGTACCATGGCGAAGTCAAGACCGTCCTGGTTTCAACTTTCACTACGCGGCTAAACGTGGTCTAGCCTCTATAGCTCGTCTAGATTCTAAACAGCAATCTATGTTTGAGGATGCCCTTTCACAACTTGTCGATAGGGGTTTCTGTTCGATTGTCTGTGATCTACGGTCAACTGGTTTGAAGAAGCCAACTAGAGCTATGTGTCAAGCAGCTTGGTCTACGTTGGTCAAGGGTACTGCCAATGAGGGTTCTCCTGTTCCTCTGGCGGAACATTACACTCCTTCACATCTAGTGTATCGCCATCTACATCCTACTACACCGTGTAGGGTGGTGTTCGACTTTAGAGACCTAAACCGCTTCTCTAATCGTGGTGGCTATCCTCAGAACTCTCTAGCCGGT
>NW_003210507.1:0-1037 GCF_000006405.1 Perkinsus marinus ATCC 50983 | reverse complement strand
AGTTATTGATATGTTACAGCAAAGGAGGCAGCAACAAGAAGAACAGAAAACTCGTCAACAGCGGGTTGAAGATCTGTTGTTATTGCAGCAGCAATTGGCTCGGGTAAGTTGGTGATAAGTCTGGGGTTGTGTACGGAGAGGTCAGGCCCGAGCGCAGCAGGAGCAGCAGCAGACCGGACAGCAGGTCACTTCTACACCCCAAATGAGGGCTTTATTGGAACAGCTGCAAATGCGACAGGTGGGGAATATAGTGAATCGATTGACAATGATCTAGAAGAGTTGAACTGTCTAAAATCGAGCTCACAAGTGTTCGTTCACACTATAAGGCAGCTGGCTGTGATGGTGGTGGGGTCTTTGGAGGGGGGAGTTACCACACAGGCACAAAGACAACAACAGCAACAACAACAGCAACAACAGCATTTGCAACAGCAGCAACAACAGTTGCAACAGCAGCAGCAGCAGTTGCAACGGCAGCAGATGTTGGCATCGGCTATGGCCCAGCAGAGAGCTGCTCAACAGCAACAGCAGTAGGAGGTGGGGTCCACTAGGGAGGTGTGGCATCTGTAATGCCCTCAGGATTGACCCGACGCTCTTGGCTCGCCTACAACAGCAACAACAGGCTAGACTGCAGCGACAACAGGCTCAGTTGAGGATGCAGCAACAACAGCAACAACCGCAGTGGAATACACAGGTAAGTGCTGGACCGTTTAGCGCACGCCCAGATGATCGATTACTGTTGAATGTTGTTTCAGCAACCTAATCAGCCAAGTTATTACAGTACTGAGCAGAGTGCTGAGCAGTGTAACCAGCAGTAGAGGGTGGAATCATTTGATTCGATGAGGCTCTTCTGATAGAAGCTAATGGTCGAATGGATACACTTCAAGGCCCTCATTCTCAAATGGAAATGATTCGTGTTGTCAAGTTAACTGTGACAAATCTGGACTCGGTAGATGTTTGATGCAAAGAGCAACTGGACGTGTGTTGGGCCATACACCTCTCTGGTGAGGAGGTGTTTGAGGGTGTCGAGGTGTATATGT
>NW_003212243.1:0-998 GCF_000006405.1 Perkinsus marinus ATCC 50983 | reverse complement strand
GTCGGGTGGGAAGGCGGAAGTCATCACATCCGATCATCTGAAGGCGCGGGTACTGGCCAAGGCTGGGAACAGAGCAGGCAATACCGCACGATGGGACCAGTGAGGGTGGAGAGCGGCTGAGAGGTCGGTAGCCAACACAACAACAACGAGATGCAAAACACACAGATCGCTTTTGACACCCCGCGGAGTCTGCAGGAACTACTGTGGGACTCGGCTTTTGAACAATGTTAGTACGGAAATAGTTTCTCTAATTGCATTTCGTGGTTCTATAGTGTAGTGGTTAGCACTCTGGACTTTGAATCCAGCGACTCGAGTTCGAATCTCGATAGAACCTATTCCTGCCTGTCTATGAGACTGTCGACACACTGCGTTCAGTCTCTAAGGGACACTTCTCTAAGCACCACACAACTGTTACCACTCCCCGGTCAAACGCCCGAGAAATATACCTAATGTCAGTATGTTGATTGATTCTGTATAAGCTGGGTGAGTTGCGATCGCCTGTAACCCATGCGGGGGTGAGATTTGTGTGAATTGGGTGTCGTGTCGCGGCCTGACCGGTGATCAGCTGTCCATCCCAAGGTGCCACTAAGGTCGGGTGGGAAGGCGGAAGTCATCACATCCGATCATCTGAAGGCGCGGGTACTGGCCAAGGCTGGGAACAGAGCAGGCAATACCGCACGATGGGACCAGTGAGGGTGGAGAGCGGCTGAGAGGTCGGTAGCCAACACAACAACAACGAGATGCAAAACACACAGATCGCTTTTGACACCCCGCGGAGTCTGCAGGAACTACTGTGGGACTCGGCTTTTGAACAATGTTAGTACGGAAATAGTTTCTCTAATTGCATTTCGTGGTTCTATAGTGTAGTGGTTAGCACTCTGGACTTTGAATCCAGCGACTCGAGTTCGAATCTCGATAGAACCTATTCCTGCCTGTCTATGAGACTGTCGACACACTGCGTTCAGTCTCTAAGGGACACTTCTCTAAGCACCACACAA
>NW_003214709.1:0-1004 GCF_000006405.1 Perkinsus marinus ATCC 50983 | reverse complement strand
TACCATCCTTCTCCCCATTCTGACCATCAACATCCCCCTCAAGCATGCCCCCTTGGGGTCGGCTCTGATACTTTCTTCACCAACTCTTCATACCTCCTTATTTCACCGCTAACTCCTCTACCACTAACAATCAATTCTGCATCGCTCCGCTTGATATCTTTCAGAACATCTCGCAACCGTTCCGAGAGCTTGCACAGAGCATTCTTCACATCAGTGATTGCGTTCGCCCCGGATAGCAAAGATCCCATATGGCACTGCATAGCGCTCGAAAACCTCCCACTAGGTGACAACGTACTACTACCACCTACGCTCGCTAAGCCCTCCCTACTACGTACACTTCCAGTTCCAACGCGCGACCGCAGACTGGAGATTGCCGAGGAATGGTCAGTAGCATAAGCAGCTGTTGAGTCAAGCATTCGTTGGAGTTTAGATAGATTATCCACTAGGGTAGTCGAGAGGGCCAGGCTCTCGTTAGAGAGAAGCACCTCAGCTTCATAAGACGCAATTTCCCGTTCATACGCTGCCTTACGACCTCCATGGTCACCTAAAATATGACACTCACACCCATCCCTATTGACCAACTCGCGAGCTGTTACTCTCCTTGTGAAGTGTAGGGTCATCATCACCCGCCCCTCCCCTCGCTGCAACAGAGCTCCCCATCGGTCGTGCCTCGTCATCCTTCCCCTAATTCAGGACTAACACTCATTGACCGTTTACAGTGTTTTACCACGTCGCCTCCTGCTGTTCCTGATGCAGACGTTTCCTCTAGTTCCTTCCTTATAGCATTGATGATATCAGCCTTTTCAATACACGTCGCGATGTCGATGGCCCGAGCCTACGATAAGCCAACATTGTCAGCTCCTAAACGCTGTCAGCCCCCTCCGACACACTTTCGCTATACACTTGAGCTTGGTGATGCTCATACTCTCCAAATTCCCATCCCCCATAGCAGCTTCATCAGAAGGTGGACTCACGCCTAACTCGACGAGAGGATCGGTGGTGGA
>NW_003200152.1:0-1556 GCF_000006405.1 Perkinsus marinus ATCC 50983 | reverse complement strand
TGATCATGAGCAGGGCAGCTCGGGTTGGTCGGTGGGCACAAAATGACCAGCTCGATACACTACAAAGTTGGTAACTTGATGTTATACAGAATATTCAGCATCTTACTTGGAAGAAGCTGAACATCCCGCTCTCTGATAGGTGGCACTGCGGAATTTACCAATCGAGATTCCGCTATCATCTGAGGGGAAATGCCGCCATCAACCAAGGTCCGGGGAGTCGAACGAATCGGAGTGCATACCGGAACGTTGGTTCGGCAATGAACTCACCTCATACTCATAGCGGGGAGCGTTGGTGAAAGACTGACGGCCCGGCCACTCCATCGCATCCGCCACGTGCTCGTAGCCAATCCAGTTACAGATGAAATCTTGATCTCCGTCATACAAAAGAACCTTAGAGAGTCATGTAGAGCTTATTGAGCTCAGCTCAAACGATGAACTTGTCATGAATAAATCATAGTAGCGTACTGGCAGCATAATGAAATGATAGTTCCAAAAGACGACGACGGTTTTCCTAGAGGCAACAAATTGAAGGCACCAATGGGACCAACTTCACTCATGCCGACGGAATTGACGGTTTCGGGAACGAACTAGTTATCCGACAGAAGTATTTCGGAGAGCCTCAAGTTCAGGCCCTAAACTATCCATACAGTAAAGCCAACAGTGACTGTTGAGCAGTCACTCACGCACCACAAGACGACAAGTTAGATGCTACTACTAGTAGCCTACTAGTAGTAACCTACTACACTCTTTGTATAATATACATAGTGCGATATTATCGCACTTTCAATTTGAATAATTCAAGTCAAACACTCGGCAAGCACTCAAAACGTGACATCGCGTGGGACTCACTCTGACTCCGGCATCAAGCAAGTCGGGTAGAAGTGTCTCGAATGGCATGATCGTATCAATACCGAAGTCCCCCGCCTAACTCAATCACTGAACGTGAGGTGCCACATACATGACGCTCACTTTAGAGCAAGTCTCGAATCTCTTGTTTACTCCAAGCTTCCTCTGCACATCCCTCCTGTTCAGATACTTTACGAACTGAGTCGAATTTTTCAAGAGGCTGAGTTACAACTGATGCCATCGCATTCATCGGCAATGATTCATGTCTGGTAATAACTCACGCTGAAGTCAAGTCCATCTGGGCTACCATTAGTGTGAGTAATCCTCATGTCGTATCTGAAATATGGCCGATCACGCGGTCACTTGAACAACGGCATACACGTCGATGCCTCGTCTGTTCAAGGGGGCAAATACGGCGGGATCATCGATACAAGCTTTAGCATACCCACAGGAAGAGCCTGACATGAGAGATCCCTCTCTCTGGAGAACCCTTTCCTACGGGAGCCTGACAGACACTTTCTTATTTCACTCGAGCATTGCCATGCTGCTCCAGTCTGCGCCACGTATCTGATTAATGATCCAGTCAAACTGCCTTTAATATCAACTCTTTAATCGTACTCTTTGTAGTGCGATGTGGGGAGCAGTACAGCTTTCGAGCCATATGGGGTATCGAGACTCTGGAGGAGCATACGACATATGATATCTTCACG
>NW_003215567.1:0-729 GCF_000006405.1 Perkinsus marinus ATCC 50983 | reverse complement strand
CTATGTACATGCCTGCTGTTAGTGCTTCTGATACAGGATTGACCGACGGCTTAAATGTGCATTCAGCATCGAGCACTGCTCGCTCTCTCATCTCTGCCCGAGCCAGTCTAGCCTCAGCCGACTGTTCTAAGGAGTTCAGCGTCAGTCCCTTGTAAGATCCGCTCTGAGAGTCCCACCTTGACGCTCCATAAAGCGACGAATTCTCCGGCTCCTCTCCCCATTCGTCAGTGGCACTGCAACGTCGGCCATCTCCAGCAGCTTGTCTTCCGAAGAGACCCCCTCGTGTACACGTAAAAGCCTTTCTTCCACCGGCATGTTAGAGAGGGCATCTACAGTAGCACCAGAGGTGTTGCTAGCCGTAGAAGCTCACGCCTTAGGCGTATGTGTTTAAGACTTATAATAATCAAAGCGCCTATAGCTTTACACTGTTATTGTACTCTTGTAGTAACAGGTTATTCAATCAGGCATGCGAAAGAAGACACCATAACTTCAAAGGCGTTGGGTTTACAAGTCGTTGTCTACCACACAAGCTGTCGTATCCCCAAGGATGCTGGCCAGGCGACAACGCTCACCATGCACTCTCCTCCTCTCCAGTATCTTCAGACTCCGAGGATTGAGTTTAGGAGTAAAGGTAGTTTCCTTGCTGGCCTCAGCTTCTGCCTCTCTACGTCTCAGCTGCAGTCTATCGTGCCGTAGCTGCTGCACTGCCCGATACCTGAAGTAATTTCA
>NW_003209450.1:0-1293 GCF_000006405.1 Perkinsus marinus ATCC 50983 | reverse complement strand
AGCAGCATGAAACATGGGAAGATAGTGAAGGACTTACTAGGACTGTGCGTGGACTTCGACGAGACCTCGGCTAGCGGTAGCTCGCCGTATAAGGATGTGATCCTCACTGCATGTGAGGAGAGGATCAAACGAGCACTCGAGGGGCTCATTGTCTCCCACGACCAGTGGATGGTGGGTGGCTCGGCGGCATTTCTGCGGAGGAGGGTTCGTTTCAGGCAAGCAATCCTTCAGTGAGACTGCGCATCACCCGAAGGATGGCCAAGATGTACGTAATTGTACATGCCCGAGCATTTATTTTGTTGATGTTAGATTCTCATGCGTGTGCTTCGTCGGGACCCCCTTCCTCCCGCTGGCTACAGTTCACATCGATCAACTGCTCATTCACGGGATTCTTGATCGACTAGGCGCCCTTAATGATGCGGATGATGCGAAGGAGATACTGGAGAGAGTTCTGCGGGCTATACCAGAGCATTGGCTGTTCCAGGTGCCCCCTGCCAGCTCGGACGAAAGTAGCCCTCCAGCAACCTCTTCCTTTCAGATGACCCCCGAAGCTCGAGATTCTCTCAGAGGGTCGTTACAAGCTGCCTGCAAGAAGTTCGAGGTCGATATCAGTACACACTGCCGTGTTGAATGTATCACTAGATCAGCGTGATTGTCTACGAACGATGTTTCCTTGATCACGGGGTTGGTGTTGTTGACTATATCGATCAACATGGCGAGCGCGCATGACGCTTTTGTCCGAACTGGTGACTGCCTTTCGTCATGGATTGCAGCATTTGAATGATAAACTTTCTAGTGTTGGGCAGTGGGAGGTCGTCAGTCTGAAGATCTACATTGCCGCGAATCAGACCTTCTGTTTTTAATGTCCTCAGCACCTAGGAAGAAGGTTCTATTGAAAGTCATCATTCTGGGCGATAGCGGGTAATGGTAGAGGGCACACACAGGAAATCACGAAGGTCGTCGCTCTTAGGGTGGGCAAGACTTCTCTAATGAATCAGTACGTTAATAAGAAGTTCAGTCCGCAATACAAGGTGGATCAATGCCCGTTATCTGACCGGTAATTATACGGTTGGCTTTAGGCGACTATTGGGGCTGATTTCCTCACGAAGGAGGTGACGATCGACGACAAGGTGGTGACACTTCAAATTTGGGACACAGCTGGCCAGGAGAGATTCCAAAGTCTAGGTAGCTTGCCTTGTCGTTTCAATGGGTTAGGGTTGTTTTTAGGAGTGGCGTTTTACCGTGGTGCTGATTGCTGTTGCTTGGTCTATGATATCACCAATCCGAAGAGTT
>NW_003203010.1:0-386 GCF_000006405.1 Perkinsus marinus ATCC 50983 | reverse complement strand
TAAATTGTTGGAATGTAAGATGCATAGTTAGATTGCATCTAATACGCTCGTCTAATATTCGATGAGCACGTTCTATTTTTCCGTTCACCCATGAACTGTATGCTGGTGAAGCAGTAGCAACGCAGTTGATGCGCTTTAACTTAGCAATAAACTCTGTAGAGTTAAATTGCATACCTGTATCACTGCAAAACTTCTCCGAGACTGGGGGTGAAAAACGCAAACACAGAGCGGAAAACGGCAAGACAGTCTTGAGTAGAAGGGAGATAACGAACGGCTTTAGTGACGAGGTATGATGTCCAATTGTCGATTAACGTGACAATATAGAACATATCATCTTTAAAGGGGCCACACTTGTCCATGTGATTCACAAATCACAAGTGATTCTC
>NW_003200598.1:0-556 GCF_000006405.1 Perkinsus marinus ATCC 50983 | reverse complement strand
ACCACAGTTCCCACCGGGTCTCGGCTGTGAATAGAACGCGATGTAACGCGATATAACGCGATATACGATTCGTGATTTTCGCGAAGAGGCGGTTTTCAGTTGCCTTTTTCGCGATGTGATAAAGTCGATTATCACTCCGCGTTTTCGCGTTTATCACAACGCGATTTGGCGTTTAACGTGTGCATCTCCATTGGTTGCGGCTGAGTGTGAGCGAGAATCCGATTCTCGATTCGGTCGATGCCGCGGCATAATGCTGCTGGGATTCATCAATCCCATCGTCAACCCGACGGTTTCTGTCTCATCGAGGCTCGTCTTGAGATGTTCGAATAAGGGTGATGGAGAAGTTGACTTGTTTGAATGAGGTATTTCTGAATACGGTGGCGGTTGTAGTAAGAGTGAGACGTTCAGACGGAGACTCCCCGTCAAAGAGGCTGAGTTTTGTTCTCCTTTCCAGGAGAGGCTTCCCTCGTCGGAGAGTGTATTGAAGCTTTATCTCAGTTGAACTGAGTCAGTTCAAGTAAGCCCTTGCTGTGACTCACAGCCTGTGAGGCAGGAA
>NW_003208581.1:0-1279 GCF_000006405.1 Perkinsus marinus ATCC 50983 | reverse complement strand
AGAGTTGGTGTTGGATCCTTGGACCTCTACCCAGAGGAGGAGTAGCGAAACCGATGTTCGGAGGAGCCGATGGAACATTTCGGACCCGCTCCGGGATCCTGTGAAACTGCAGCTGGGGTGTGCCTTGGATCGACTCCCTGCCCCTCACGGTAGGATCGAGAGTAGGTACTCTCTCTTGGGTGGTTTGGGCGGCGATTTCGACAGCGGAGATGTATTCGTAGTCCAGGCGAGCCTTGAGCGTGCGACCTGCCTTCATGAGCGTATGCTCGACCGCGCAGAAAGGGGAGTGATAGCTCACTATGAGCTCCCTCCGTATGTTGACGGTACCAGACCTTGTTGTAGCCTGGGATAGCACGAAGAGCGAATGGTAGGCCTCCTTGACCGGCTCTGGATCATCCGAGAAGTAGTCGTTAACGAAAGCCATGTAGGCTAATTCTCGCTCCTCGGCCGGGATATCGGCCATCGCCACAGTCAGGTCTTTCACAGCGGTGTCGATTGACGGGCCATCAGCCTCGAAGAGGTGCAGGAGGAGTCCCGGTATCGGAGCCAATGATTGGGATCCGTCTCCCTCCTGTGACTGATGACTCGACTCGTGAGCAGACATTAAGTAGGAAAAGACGATTTAACCAACTCAATGAACGGTTTGTACGCAGCGCAACTGTGCACGCATACACATAGCAGCGTGCGATGGGCGCACAACATAGAGTTATCGGACGAATGACATGAAATAGGGAAACATTACAGCAGCAATGGAGCTCTGTCTAATCAATACTCAGAAATCTCGACTCTTTCTTCTAAGCTAAGAATCTGAATGAGTTCTCTCGAATCAAGGTGTGACTTGAATCATGAATCAGGATCAGAGCATGAGTTGAATCATGGACTCAGATTGATGAATCAGGATCCGCATACGGCCCCTTGGTAGAAGAACCGAGATCCTTCCCCTTGGGCAGCGATAGGACACTCACTTATATGCCGAAATGACAATATCCACACCCATAAATCGCTGAACGTGTTGACAGAGCTCTTGCCGTTATACCTCGAGTCACCAGATAATCGGGGACTCATTGAGCAGCAGTACGCATGTTCGTGATGGAAGCAAGATCGTCAGAAGTAGTCTTGTCAGCTTCCACAGAGGTCTCATTCTCGTTTCCCCTCGGTTGGTGCACAATGAAGGAAAGAGTATCAGGTCGAGGCTCTGAATGAAGACTGACTCAACCATCTTCATCACTGAGGATATCGTCGCCTCACTAACATCGAGCTCATCTTCGCCGCACACCAG
>NW_003214931.1:0-2452 GCF_000006405.1 Perkinsus marinus ATCC 50983 | reverse complement strand
GTGGCCAATGCTCTTCGTCATAATGGCCTCGTTTCTACCAAACTGACCCAGGACGTGGCGAGCCTGATTCATCGTTGGGTAGGTCAGGATACGGAGGGATATCGAATCTGTTTGTGGTGGGTCCGTGGTCATGCTGGCCATTGGCTAAATGAACTAAGTGACCTGCACGCAGGACGTGGGGCCCGGAACGGACCCGATACTATCTATTATGAAGTCGAAAGACCAGCATCTTTCACAAAAGCACAGCTGATACACTTCTCTCATGTGCACATGGAGGAGAAGTGGAGGTGTCAGAGAGGGCAGTTAGCTGTGAACAGGCTCGGTCTCGGTTTTGGCCGAAAACAACTCTCTTCTATAGTAAAAAGATGTATCGGATGGAAGATCGGGGATCGGCGGCGTTTGTTCGAACTCCTCACCTTCCACAGCAGCACGAAGGGCTATCTTCGACACCTTTCAGCCGATATCACGGATTGGAAATGTCGCTACTGTCGGTCTCATAAAGAAGACCTACCACACTTCTTCTGGTGTCCTTCGAGGAAGATGTGTACACTCAGAAAGAAAATCTGGGGCGTGGATCCACTCCTGTCAGCACTAGCAGGAGAGAGACCGCAACGCGGGCTCACCCTGATCCGTGGGGCCTTGACGACAGCACGAGAGAGTGGTCTCCACTCACTGAGGAAATTCTTGAGGGCGAGTGCACCGGCTTGGAGCACTACCTCCGAAGCCGCCAAGCATCGGTAACGGACTTGCGGTGCCGTTGTGGCACTGAGCGTCCTTGCAGGACGCAGGAGCAATACGGCCATACTGTGTATACAGGAGATGCCGTGCTCCCAGACCAAACCAAACCAAACTACTACTACTGCTACTGCTACTGCTACTACTACTACTACTACTGCTACTACTACTACTACTACTACTACTACTACTACTACTACTACTACTACTACTACTACTACTACTACTACTACTGCTACTACTACTACTACTACTACTGCTACTACTATTACTACTACTACTACTACTACTGCTACTACTATTGCTACTACTACTACTACTACTACTACTACTACTACTGCTACTACTACTACTACTACTACTACTACTACTACTGCTACTACTATTGCTACTACTACTACTACTACTACTACTACTACTACTACTACTACTACTACTACTATTGCTACTAGTCCACTAAAGTCAGTTTAAAATCAAGCAACTAGAATAATATATACGTTATTATTGGAGTTTCACCCGTGAGAAAAATAATATACGTATTTTATATTCTAATATTACAGTTATTTTAAGTGCTATTATTCTAGTTCGTATAGTAAATTCTATTACTCCAATATTATTCGTTATTTTTCTATGCTTTCACGAGTCGTTTTTCACTAGTGTTTTTCATATCACGGGTGAAAATCCAGTACACATATTCATCCGTGCTAATCGATAACTCTAATACGTTAAAGCCCACTTCCAATGCTAAGCAACTTAAACAGTCATCAACCGAAATTCACCGCCTACCTCCACCGAAGCGTGCTTCGCTTCCTGTGATTTCCTCCCAGTATTTCTACGTACAAACGTCACCACACCCTTTTCGAGATCCTTAGCGCCAACTTCAATACGAAGTGGTACGCCCTTGAGCTCCTAAATAACAACAACAACCATTTCCTATCATAACAGAATCAACTATACAGTAGTAACAGCAATAACAAACAGAGGGAAAACCAAAAACGTTTTTCGTTTCTATACAGCGTGGGAAAATATGCACATTTTCAACTACATGTGTCGGCGTCGCCGACACATATAGTCGCCGACTCGGCGACTATATGAAAATTGTTACGAAATTTTGAGAAATTCTTGTTGCTTTCTGTATACTTCTACCCGAATTCGTATATAAACTTCTATAACTAGTGAGGAAACTCCTGAGCTTAGTTGACCGAAGCGAAACACATATTCCTAGTTGAGCCAGAAGTCGCTACTCCCCACGAAACCAAGCCTCACCCAATGATTGAATTTATACCCCGGCGTTTTATCCTCGCGATCGTCCAAAACCACACGCACACCATTCGCCTCGAGATCTTCATAAATACTCTGAATACCACAAATTCTCCCAACATTCAATTCCTCCTCCTTTCCTCACTTTGCATTTCTCTCCAATCATGTCCTTCAACTCAGCCGTACTCCACTGCGCCCCCGCTCCCTTTGGTGGAATAGGCACTATCACGACTTGAACTTCTGCTACTCTGAAAAATTCGAAAATTAAATTTTCAGTTCGGGAAAGGCAGCAACCCTCACCTAGGGGGTAACACCAAGCCCTTGTCGTCGCCATGTTCCATAATCATTACTCCAATCGAGCGAGTAGTGAAGCCCCACGAAGTCTGTTCCGCGAACTTCTTCTCCCCATCCCTAATAAAAACACCAGTAAACGCCGACGGAGCGAAGCAAAAACCAA
>NW_003204064.1:0-1835 GCF_000006405.1 Perkinsus marinus ATCC 50983 | reverse complement strand
AAAACCGACAAGAGCTCCATCCTTCTCCACCACCTTGTACCAGAGAAAGTTAGATTGGCGCTAGCGCCCTTTGGTCCAGATGAGTCAACTTCACAATGGACAACGGTCCCCACACTCGAAAAGGCTTGCTTGATCTCGCGCCAAGTGAGGTCGTAAGGGATGTTGGTCACCACCACTCTTCTTCTGCCACCGACTCCGCCACCTCTGGACTGTTGCTGAGGAGTTACGGCGTTATTGTTGTTCTGCTGCTGTTGCTGCTGTCTATAACCAGTATCATTTCTAGCATAGTAAGAGCCGTTCTTGTTGTTGTTGGTGTTCTTGTTGTTGTTGTCATTGTAGTCGTTACCACGATTATCATGTTGATTCCAAGACTGATTGTTGCCCCCTCTGTTATCACTCCAGTTACCGCCCCAAGAGCCACCCCAACTCTTGTTGTTGTTGTTCGAGGTACTCCCATAATAGCTGCCCTGACTATTGCGATACCCCGAACCGCCACCACCACTCTGCTGTTGCTGCCAGGTACTCTTCCCACCACTTCCATACGAAGACTGTTGTTGTTGTCCTTGCTGCCATTGACCACGATTATAGTTTCCCGAAGACCTGTTGTAGGGCTGAGCGGCGACCTTCATAGTAGCACCACGTCCTTTGCGAATAGGTCCAGAAGTCTTCTTGCCAGCACCAGCAGGAGCACCAGTAGTAGTAGTAGGAGTCCGAGCGGAACGCTTGGGTGGCCTGAGATGGAATTAGCACGCATGCACACAAAGAATGAATAGCTCTAATACTCGCATAGATTCCATCAAGCCACCCCCTACAGCCTACGACCACACCAGCAATACAAACAGTCAAACGTTCACAATAACGAACAGTCGTTGCGATAGAAGATCGCCATACGGCACCATTTAGCACGCATGTACAAGACTCCACAACTCTCAAGGAGCCCCTGCAACTACTACGAGGTTCTCAACGTTGAGTGAGTTCCTATATGACACTCCCTCGGTGATTCCGGTGGATCCTCAGATTTTATAAATTCACAAGCGGGAATGAGTAGTCGTACGAAGAGCGTTCATTCTCCCCAAGGAGTTTAAAATTGCGGCGACCTCAAGCGAGCCTGAAAGAGACCCCACCATTTACTTTTCCGCAGCCACAATGTCGTCCAGCGACATAGTCAGCTTCTTCTCAACGTCAATGGTCATGGTCGTCCAAGGAGCAATGGAATTGGGTCGCAGTTGGAGAGACGCGATACGACGAGACGAAACAAAAGCGCGCGCCATTATAATCGATTTGCAACACGCGTCCTGAAACAACGTCGTGCGTTGCGAAAACATTGGATCGATTGATCCCATGGTGCCTCGAAGGTATTCGTGTGTTAAAGCGTCGCCTATTCGGAAGGACTATATGGATGAGCACTTCCTACCACCAGCACTATAGGGGCTACAGCGTGCTGGTGATTTACTCGCTATTTTGCGACCGTGGAGCGGCTTAGCGCACTTTCGTACTCACCATAATTTCGATAACTCGATATCTGTTTAGGGAAGTGACTTCGATATCGATCTCGAATGAGACTATACTAAGTTGGTAGTTGAGTAAAGTCTTCATTTCGAATGCCAGCCGCTTCCGCCGACTTGTCCGTCCCCACTGTTCCTGTTACTGTCATTTCGGGTTTCCTAGGCTCGGGTAAGACGACGCTTATCCAGAACTTACTCAAGAGCGGTAGGAAGATAGCAGTAGTGCAGAACGAGATGGGCTATGAGTCCATGGGAATCGAATCCCCTGTATTGACTGATAGCGAGGGCAACGTCATCGGGGACGTCCTTTTAGAACTCCCTGGTGGTTGC
>NW_003214631.1:1880-4779 GCF_000006405.1 Perkinsus marinus ATCC 50983 | reverse complement strand
CCTTTGGTGCTGTGTATCGACGGAGGTTCGAATCTAGAGTCGGGCATGTCACGGATTACTTGGTTCTCTCTTCTTTCTATTTTTTCCATTCTTTGTCAACTAACACACAAGACCACGTCTTTCAGCAACGGCATATCGAAGGTCTTCATCGCACGATCGCACTGTCATCGGTGGTGAACTATTCTGACGAAAGAGAGCACATCGACAACTCTCCCGGCCCGTCGACACCAGTGTTTGTATCGAGCTTGGTTGGGGGTGAGTTCGGAGTACTCAGAAATATCCCGCATCTCACGAATGGCATCGGCACTCTCAGATTGAACAACAGCAAGCGCTCGTCTTCCATTTTTGGTAGGGATTAGCGGCGGCACCCTCGCTCTACAAATCCCCTCCACCACCGTCACAGTCAAAGACCTTCACAATCGGAACTCGCATAACGTTTCTCATACCCGCGGAGACGACGGCTGTCTACCTGAGGACATGCTTCGCCGAGACGTCTGCCGTCGATCCAGCGTACTCAGAGAGGAGATAACGCTTTTCCGAGAGTGCGTCTGGGTGCTGAACAAACCGTTCTTTCCACATTACATAGGATATCACAGTCGGTTGCGTCTGTTTGTAACGCAAAGCCTTCACCGCCCGCGAGGTCAGAATCCAGGTCAGAGGACCGGTTGAAAGACCAAGATTTGCTGATGCGAAGCCAATCTCAGCCAGCCAAAGACGATATCATGCAGACTGGTCCATTTAGAGGGCTTGTTTTTCCCGGGAGATTGTTTAAGGAGGAGAGATCTACCTGTAGCTCGCCTTCATCGCAGGACTCCCTTGATTAGTGGATAGTTCCCAACACTGACTGTAACTGCTGCTTATCAGGAGGCCTGGGGAGCAATTCTAGGGATGCCACAGCTGTCGTCTCCGGTGACTAGCCTTCAGATGACACTCTCATTCTCTCGAGAGCCGCTTTCGAAGTCTCTACATAATCACCACATATCAACGACGAGGAGCAGAACGACAACTCGTCCTTCGAACTTATCAAGTTCAGATATTCGAGATGAATTACAATGTATTTCACGACTCTATCAGTAAAGCCCAAGGAAGCGCTTAAGAGCTCAGAAAATATCTGGGGCACTCGTACTGTATAGAATACACTCGTCAACATCTAGTGGTAATTAGAGTCGCAGCAGAAGATTTTGATGTAAGGCGTCGCTGCAACACTAGTGATTAAGATGCTCGGCCGTGGAAGATCGGTACGAGAGCAGGAGTCGAAGAGCGGTTCGAGGTTACCAAGGTGACTTGGCTACCAGAATGCAATAGTCCTCTGGAAGACAATGATTTCACAAGACCATAGAAGCTCACAAGCAACAGATCGTGTTGCTTGCGCTGAACAGTTTTGCACTCTCTAGATTGCGCGTACTGTACGTCATTTAGTATCTCCCATCTGTGCTCGGCTAAGCTATGTCATCCAGTTTTATACGCAGTAGCCGACTCTCTTCGAGGAGCTTCATATACTGATTTCTGATGCGATCCATTGTCTCTCTCAGCTTCGCACTCACGCCATTCGAGAGATATCTCTTATTATTGATACAATCACTAATTAAATTTTCCTAATCCTCCGAGAGCTCCAGTAGCGTCGAGTATTCTCTGTCCTCTAGAGTGTCGATCTCTCACAGACTCAAATCCGAGCTTCCCCCCTCACTGCCTGCCGCTTCGGAGAGACTTTTGTGGTCATCTCTTCCATCGTCCATCGGATAGTCATTCCAGTCTCTTCTTTCAGCTTCTTGCTTCCCTTTCTTCTTATTGACGCCAGGTGAGAAGGTTCCTCGAGGACGTTCAGTAGGCTGCTGCGCTGACACGAAGCCTGCTCGGAGGACGACGATGCCATTTGTGTGTTGGATTTGGTATGAACGAATCCAAGCTTGAGCCAGATGGGTACTGTTGTCAGAAAATAATCTATGTTACTCACTACACGGGGAGTCATCGTCCCCTTATGTATGTGTATCAATTGCTAGGGTTCACGTTCCTTTTTCACGGTATATCGTTCAATTCAAATGAGCAGCTCGATTATACTTCTACTCTAATGAAGTGGTCCCGATCAATAAGGCTCAACCCAGTCAGTCCTCTTCATCACACTTCGTTGATGGTAGATGGATCCCGCACCTCAATTCGCAACTAGCTCGCATTCAAATTCTCAACTCACTCCAACGTCCGATATGTCGCCATCTACTCCTAGTCCATCCGTCCACTAACGGTTCCTAAGGTCCGCAAGTCCATAGGAGGTTCGGTATTGTCCCAACAACTCTCCGAGGGTCCGAGTAGGGGAACCCGATCGCTCTACTACTACGAAGTCGAGTTCTGTTAATTCGTCATCTCGGACAAGGGTCTGTGTCAGGTCTGATCCTCCATTGGCGAGGCACCCCACGTTCTCTTATAGTATGCTGATCTGATCGCTCTAGTCAGCTCCATCGGGCATGCGATATAGTCTCATTGCACGGTGACTCAGGTTACCATTATTCTCCGGCAGCTCTTCGGTAACATTTCTCATCCAGTGGGGGTCATCACTGACGGATTGACCTCGGGTTCTCCCTGGGTAGAGAAAGGTCAGCTACATCGGCTAAAAAATGGCTATACTCTATGAACGTTTCCCTGGCGATAATGCTACCTCACGGTATATCCTAGTGTGGGTGGTATGAGAGGGGCCCAGGTTTGCAAATTCCTCAAGGTATATGTGATGCAAGTCGAGGACAAGTCTAATTGGACGAGTAACATTGGCCTCACTCAGCTTTTTATAAATATCATAGTGATATTATCACTTCCTACTCCCAAGAGTCATCTCTAGCTCCTATTGATCTAGTATCCACGTCCGAAACCCGACGACCCTGGGAACATCACGCTGCGGGACTGGATGATG
>NW_003214631.1:0-1780 GCF_000006405.1 Perkinsus marinus ATCC 50983 | reverse complement strand
CTCTTCCTCAGAGTCTCTCCAAGTAATAGCACCCGATGGGGGCTCGGAAGAGTCCGCTCTATTCTGATCTCAGAGGTTGAGGAGGATCAGTTACAGATGCTTTGGGTGGTCAAACAGTCGTCCGAGTCCAGTCGTCCGAAGTACAGGTTGACCCTTGAGCTGCTGCATGTCCCGGCGGAGCAGAAGTCTGAGTCGGACAGTCTCAGCAGGCTTGCTTTCTCCTGGGGTATCCCGGCAGTATCATCTTCGAAGATCGCGGTGTGGTGCACACCAAAGCAGTTACGGTTTTTGATGAGGACGGTGGCTTAGGCTCCTCTGAAGATAATATTACCGTATGTGACGTTGAGAAACAGCTGAGGGTCATTGCAACAGTCCATCCAGCATCGCAAGGCGTCCTGGAGTTCGGCATGGAGCATGGAAGACCATCCAGGCAGCGGCTGCTCGCTCTCCAGTGGGCTTCCCGACTGCCAATTTCATACTCAGATCCCTCAGTTCATCCCCACCCCCGGATGTTGCCCCGGTAGGGCCCGCTACAGCCCCGATATCGGGAGTGGCGGCAAAACTACAGGATTTCTCTTTGGCTGACGATGGTCTTCTAATGAAGAGATTCCAAACCCCGGAGGTGAACGGAGTCTCCGCGACTCGTACATGTTATTATGTTCCCACGGATACTTCCGAGGGAGAGCAGCACGCACATTCGATCGTCGATGCATACCATGGTGAAACTGGCTGCTTTGATCGTCGTAACATACGATGGTTGGTGTCCAGATGCTTTTATATCCCCCGGCTTCATTCCTTCTTGGAGGCTGTGTGCGGTACCTGTGAAGTGTGTCGTTTGTCATTTAATAGGCGCTTCTAGTCTAGTCATTTAATAGGCGCTCAGCCCGCTCTTTCCGCACAGGCGTGCAGGAGTGTTGGTCTACGGTTTCAGCTGACCTTGCCGAGATAGGCTGGGTTTGCAAGCGCAGATTTTGCGCGGTATTGTTGCTGACGTGCCATTTCAGCGGATTCACTGTAGTATCTCCCTTGAAGGATCGAAAAAGTGCCACAGTGGCGACCGAGATGGCTAGCCTCTTCGCTTTATTGGGTGCTCCGGCCTTGCTTCGCACTGACGGAGGCCCGTGTTTCCGTGGGCGTCCACTAGCTGAAATGCTCTCGCTAAGAGCAGTGAAGCATCGGGTGGAGTCGCCATATGCTTCTTTTTCAAACGGTTTGGCAGAGCGCGCTGTCGCCAGTGTCAAATTCCTGACCAGGCAGCTCGGTGATAAGAAGACCTGGCCAACTACGTTAGAGAAGGTTATTCGTCGGCTCAATTGCAAGCCTTTTTCGGACCTTTCACCCTTCAGTTCTTTTGTTTTCTTATGACAGTTCGAGACGTTCACGAATCATCGGACCTAACCCCTCCCCTCTTCCCGCCCGACAGCCCGTGTCGCGAAGAGCCATCGGGTGCACACAAGTCTGGTATCGAGGACTCTATCCTCAGCAGGAAAGCTATTATCACAGGAGTCCCTAAGGGTGAACTCATGGTCGACAAAGCCGTGACTTTCCGTGGTGCGAAGGGAAAAGGTAAAGATAGAGGTGATCTCATTCCGAGGAAATCTATTGGTAAAAATGGTGGGATGGTCTCTCGCTCGCTTGGACACCGTGGGGATCCGGCTTCGAGTAAAATCAATTGGCATGATTTATGCGCTGATGACAGCGACGTGGAGATTGATGAAGCCTGCACTCATTCGTTGGAAACTATGATTTTTGTGATTTTTATCCGAATTCGTCTCGCGCC
>NW_003205561.1:0-972 GCF_000006405.1 Perkinsus marinus ATCC 50983 | reverse complement strand
CCACTCGGCCAAACTGTCGATAAGTGCTTCACGATTCATAGCCGAGGTGATGCATCGCTCTGCCAAACCAGAGGACACAAAAATGGGTTGAACGGTTTCTGCGAGGTGCGATGGCGCAATATCGATCAGAAGGTTTTGATCTTGTACTACCTCGCTTCTGAAAAGCTCTGGGTTCTCAATATAACACCAGTCAGATATATAGACTGACAGCTGTGGGGTTCGAACCCACGCCCTTTCGGACTGGCGCCTTAAGCCAGCGCCTTAGACCACTCGGCCAAACTGTCGATGAGTGCTTCAAGATTCATAGCCGAGGTGATGCATCGCTCTGCCAAACCAGAGGACACAAAAATGGGTTGAACGGTTTCTGCGAGGTGCGATGGCGCAATATCGATCAGACGGTTTTGATCTTGCACTACCTCGCTTCTGAAAAGGTCTGGGTTCTCAATATAACACCAGTCAGGTATATAGACTGACAGCTGTGGAGTTCGAACCCACGCCCTTTCGGACTGGCGCCTTAAGCCAGCGCCTTAGACCACTCGGCCAAACTGTCGATAAGTGCTTTAAAAATCATAGCGGAGAAGATGCGTTACACTATAGGACATGACACAAAAACGGTTTCGAACCGTTTCCGCGGAATGCGTTCTTCATCAAATCACACGAAGAGAAATTTCTTACAGCTGTGGGATTCGAACCCACGCCCTTGCGGACTGACGCCTGAAGCCAGTGCCTTAGACCACTCGGCCAAACTGTCGATGAGTGCTTCAAGATTCATAGCCGAGGTGATGCATCGCTCTGCCAAACCAGAAGGACACAAAAAATGGATTGAACGGATTCTGCGAGGTGCGATGGCACAATATCGATCAAAAGGTTTTGGTCTTGCACTACCTCGCTTCTGGAAAGGTCTGGGTTCTCAATATAACACCAGTCAGGTATATAGACTGACAGCTGTGGGGTTCGAACCCACGCCCTTTC
>NW_003209186.1:0-1532 GCF_000006405.1 Perkinsus marinus ATCC 50983 | reverse complement strand
AGATATACAGAAGCTTTGACAACAAGAACATTTAAAGCTATACACAATTAATCTACCATAGCGCGTACAGCACATATCAGCTGGGACCAGAAGGTATACAGAAGCTTTGACAACAAGAACATCAAAAGCTATACGCTATAAATCCACCATAGCGCGTACATAACATATCAGCTGGTACAAGACGG
The DNA here is from genome assembly GCF_000006405.1 of Perkinsus marinus ATCC 50983. Taxonomy (NCBI): domain Eukaryota; phylum Perkinsozoa; order Perkinsida; family Perkinsidae; genus Perkinsus; species Perkinsus marinus. Next base: position 1,347 of record NW_003209186.1, on the reverse strand, counting down.
TATAGAGAGAGATTGAACGGCAGTCTAAGGATCTCGTGAGCAGATGCATGCTCAGCAACATCGTGTCGTACAATCTGGAAGATTGCTGAGACCAGAGATAGCATCCTTGGGCATGGCAAGGAGATTGGCTGTTGCATCAGATGACATTCTTGAGCCGACGCCACTAACGGTTCAGCTAAAGAAATGAAAACCGGTTGGATTGACCAATTATGTCAAAATAATATTTTGAAAATATAAAGGAGAGAGTACTTTTGGCTCGTTGGACAGCCGAAGGCAATGCCAACAAGACATCAAATGTCAGCAACAACGCTCGCACTTTTTGCCACAAACGAGGGCTAAAGGCCAGCAGATGGGCGAGATAAACTCAACTGCCGGGCAGGTTGAACACACTACACATGTAGGTGAATCTCCGAGATTGTTAAGCGAGCTCTGTTCGAGCACAAATTCGGACACATGACCGCCATTGTCGACCTGCTTATCCATCATCATCTCGGAGATGATCTTCCCAGCATCATCTACGTGAACATCACCGATAACAACACCCAAGATGAACAGGATAGCCAGAATGGAGGGTAACTTCATATGAGCTTAATGTGATGAAGATGGAATGCCTGAGCGCTTAAGAAATACTGACAATGCCAGCCTAGCATCGGCACGTGGCTCGAGTTGCCCCGCATTGTGCGGCCCACACAAATTATGCACGTGCCGAGGCATCTACTCTCACTGGTCAGTGAGTGAACGTCATTTCTAATCATAATGTAAGGAATTGTCAAGCTTTTGGTCAAGGTACTCTTGCTAGAAATGGAGATGAGGCTCCTCCTGAGACGAGGCTCTTCCTATGAAAATCGTAGCCCTATACCGTCACAAAGTAATTGCCCAAGGAATGTGTAACGCATTATGTGTTATTCCATTCAAGCTTCGCCGCATGTGTGGTGAATGTTTCAACACAAGTTTCATCGTGAATCCTCCAGCTACAGGGATTAGGGATTGGTGGCAATAACGATAGCTAATAATTAGTGGCAATGTTGCTTGCTGTCTGTGCCACAGACTCTGTGGCTGTCATGCACGAACGTCTCACGTGTGGCTGCGCACAATAGGTACACAACCCTCACTTGTATAACGAACAGACGGCAACGGCAGAACCACAAACACGAAATCTGATTTTGTGATTCTGATGAGCGCAATCGGCAAAACTTACGAAGTCTGTCCTATAAGGCCAGCCCAGCTGATGACGGAGCTCATTTGTCAGGCCCCTGGGAAAAGCAGTGGAGCTGTGAGACAGTCACAGTGTGAGTCCTATGATAGGACTCCTATCTTCGTATTGAGAAGGAAACTGATAGCGGTATG
>NW_003216848.1:0-1064 GCF_000006405.1 Perkinsus marinus ATCC 50983 | reverse complement strand
TCGGTCTCAGTGTTCTCCAGGACATCACAAACGTGATGGGTAACACCACCGAGTGCGATGCCGAGTGTGCCGCCACCTATCCCGGGTCGTATTGTAAATACTGGGAGACCCCCAGCAGGTGCTTTGGCTCCAACGTCCCTTGTTCCTGCGGGTCGGGTGGAACAACTGAAGCCCCCCGTAATTGTGATGCTGGTTGTGCCTCGGATACTCCTGGCTCCTACTGCAAGTACTGGGCTACACCAAGCACCTGTCATTCATCCAATGCGCCATGCACTTGCGAGGTTGCTCCAGTTACCACTACTCCAAGTGAAGCCACCGATGAAGTCACTGAGACTACCACAATTCAGGACGGCACAACTGCCGCCCCCGAAGAAACCAATACGGCCACTTCTGTTGCTGTCGACACTACCGGAACTGTAACTACAACCGATGCGGCTGATGTTACTACCGACGCTCCTGTCGAGCCTACCACTGTTGCACAAACGACCAGCGCAGCAGCTCCCTCGGAAGTAACCACATCTCCAGATGTTACTGGAGAGGCCTCATCCACCACATTTGCTGCTACTACAACAGACGATGTCGCCACCAATGCCGCGACTACAGCTGACTTCCCAGTCACGACTATCAGTGCCGCCACCACCGTTGATATCACCACCGAAGCTCCAGCAACAACGACAGAGGTGACCGATACTCAGGCTACCCCCAGTCCGAGTGTGTGAAGACATTTTGGAATGAAGCTTAGAAGTGTTTAATGAACCGCATTTTGACTAACCCGCGGTATCGCATGCTATTTTGATAACGAGTGAATGAGTATTGATCGAAAGAGTTGCGTCGATAGAGTCGTTCGGCTTTCACATCGCATAAGCTTCTTTCATGCAGCTCATGGGCGGCGTCGTTATGATGCATTTCAAGTATATAGTGAAACATCACGATGACGGATGATGCTGGTCGACAAGCAGCAGTCCTTCGTAAACGCTCTCACTTTAGGTCTCGAGTAAGTAGAAAGGCGACTCGCAAGCATGGTAGGATAGTCCTCGATTTGGCAGGGAAGGAGTGTAGCGTAG
>NW_003213386.1:0-952 GCF_000006405.1 Perkinsus marinus ATCC 50983 | reverse complement strand
CCGTGGAAACTCAGATCCTCCAACACTGAGGGATCGAAGGCATTCAAGCTCCTACCAGGGAGTAGTGACAATAACACTGTGATTTGGATAGATCGTGAGAGCCATCTCCACGCAATGCGCATCTCGATATATGCCTTCTTATTATAGGGAGAGACAGCTCTGCGTGCCGGTGGCAGCAATCCTTATATATTGAGGATTACCATTTAAGTACGGAGGGTGAAATAGCCACGCACAGGAGATGATATTTGCGTTTCTGGCGAGCGCAACTTGGTTTTGTGTTATGGGTTCATGGAACCGGGTGATCCACCAGGACAGACCAGTATACACGGATCGCTAAGCAGTTAGGGAGGGAAGAAAGGGGCGAAACTTTGAGCGCTACCGAAGATAGAAACGTGGAATTATTCTTGAGAGCCGCACAGAAATTGTCTGTTCAGTGCGGGGTGTCCAAGCAGAAGCGAGCCGCGACCTTGAGCACGGAAGATATGAGGTCCCTCTCGACCGTGGAAGAGCCGGGCTTGCGAGGAGTCATTACTGGGATGATAGTAGGGGTTGCTGCTCTATTGCGACTCAGTGAATTGGTATCCCTCCAGATAAGACATGGTTAGATCAGCTGAAACTGGCGTAAGGGTTGATATCCGCATTACCCATTCCAAGACAGATCCACTATGGAGAGGATGCACAATAGCAATTGTATGCTGCTGCATCGACGGGAGAAGGAATATGGTTAGCCCTGTTCACCGACTAGAGGCACGGATTGAGGGACGCCCTGTATCCCCTTTACTTACGATAGCAATTGGTGGAAAAAACGTCGAAGCTGATTCGCGAAGTACCCATCGGGTCCAGAATATCGACCCATAACCTAAGAAGGAGCGGAACTCAGCTTCTTATGGATCAGTATGTTGATGAGAATGATTCTCAGAGAATCGAATAGCTGAGATGGGTCGGTGGAAGA
>NW_003203877.1:0-1545 GCF_000006405.1 Perkinsus marinus ATCC 50983 | reverse complement strand
ATTGGAGTGAAGTTATCACACAGTACTGTTCATTCATTGACTTACCACTCGTCGTAATTATCACCAACAAGATAAATAACAAGACTCAGAAACGTGTCACAAGCAGTAGTCACAATTCATGATGTATTCACCCGAGGCCTCGACCTTCTTGTTCCCTCAAGCGCCGGACTTGCTCTATAAACGACTGAGCCGGTATCTTCCCGGACGGTTCCATACTGCCATATATTCGATCCTGACAACCAATTGGAGATATGGGATATATTCGTATAATACCCTAGTTGAATTCTTGTGACGAATCCAAATCAGACAACTACAGTGTGTGTCGATTCGATGTGTGTTATTTTCTCCGAGATTAAACTATATCGCATATACAATGTAACAATGGCTATGAACATATGTTGTGATGAAAGTACCCGTTTGGGACTGTGATGATAGCGACAACTTGTTCACTATAATTTGTCTGTTACCCTACACGAAGCTTGTGGAGTGTAGAGTGGTGCAAAAACAGGACCGTGACGCGCTCGCCCGCGAAGCTAGTTACTCTGAACCTGTGTATTTCGTGCGACGTTGTTGCTGCTTGTCCTAAGTGTTAGTGTGAGGATTATTGATACCTTACTTTATCATCTATCAGTTGTTGGTGAGCGTGCTGGCTCCTTTTGATCCCATGACGTCCATCGCGGCCTGCCTGGTGGAGGCGGCAGTTCTATCGTACCTCTCCCGGAACAAGCCAGGGTGGATGTGGCTTCCTGAAAGACTGTATGCTCCGAGCTTTGGCGAGGACAACGGCAACATCCCGATAAGCAGGGTTTGTCCATTGGGAAAATGGGAAAAGTTTCCCTTGGGAAATTTCCCACTTTCCCGTTCCCGGAAAAACTGCCAGTTTTTCCCTTGGGAAAAATGCGAAAACACCTCGTTTTTCTCTCCCTTAGCAGTGTAAACTACGGGTCATACTCATAAAGCGATCATGTTTATTTCAGTGTCCTTAAATGTCCATAGTAAAGTGCAAAAGCAGTGTTCTAGCCGTGTGAGCGATTTTTCCCACCCTGGGCGCGCGCTTCTCCACAAGTCTCTCTATAGCACGCTTATCATCGAACATTACTCTCACGAAATCTGACTCAGTTTTAGTTATCCAACGGTTTGGGAGTCCAAAACTTCGATATATACGATTTCAGTGTTGAGTTGGGACCTCGTCGAGGTCCCTAACGCAGATAATCAATGCCCTGAATCTTCACTCAAAAACTTCGAGATTAGTTAGGATAAGGATCTCATCATACGTATAGACTATCCACTGATTATTTGAATAAACCTCTGTAAATAGCTAATTGTAATGAAAAGCGCGCGCCACACCAATCGATTGATAGTAATAATTGGAACAATTAGTGAGAAATCGTATCTAGGGTAAGTACGACATGGCCGCTGCCCTTGAAGACCACGAGAGCAGCATTAGGATAACGACACTCTGTTCTATGACAATAGACAGCAACGGGTAGCAGTTCTATGGTATTTGTCACTATTGATCGCATTCTTGTAAGTTACAATGTACCC
>NW_003205774.1:0-9277 GCF_000006405.1 Perkinsus marinus ATCC 50983 | reverse complement strand
TCGGTACGTCTGGTCGCACAGATTCGGTCCTAATCTGAAATTCCTCAACCGAGAGCGTGAGTTCGAAGACATCACCGAACGCATCATGTCTATGATTTGCTGTATCACTTATAGGCGAAGACCTTGGAATTCAATTCATTGAGTTAACCTTCTATTTCCTATGAAACTGCTCGTGAGATACTTCAGCTCGCCCTCCGTTCACCCAGGCTTGGCACTACAAGCGAACACAATTCGTTGATATCAATCGAACCAGGCAGAGTGGCCTCACGAAAAATCGACTTCAATACTCAGCAAATAACGAAATGTGACGAACAACCGTATGCCTATCATATGCTAACACTTCTCGCTGAAAAGTATCCACGAGCTGGGCTCGGGTAATGAAAAATGCCTTTCAAACAAAGGCGCTGGAATAGTATTCTGCAGCATACGGGTGGCCTGGTTTTAGTGACTCAGCGAAAGAAAAGTGATTGGAGACAGAAATAGCTGATGATAATATCAATACTATCTATGGATGTAAAAAGCATACAGAGAAAGCACACGGAGACATTGTCTCCGAGACAATGATGTACTCGCGTGACACGATGCAGCGAGGCTAGCAAAATAGAAATTCTAAAGCCTGAACGCTTAGGCCCTAAGCCTTAGGGTCGCAGGTCAGTCCCATATTCGAAGCACTATCCCTCATTATAGCGCGCGTAGATGACATGAGTATCTCCGGGGGAATCTGAGGATCCAAAGAGGGAGTATCAGACTACATATTATTTTTGAAAAGTTGTGGATGACATCTGAGCTTGATGCCGAGTAACAGCAGCTGGAAGCTTGAAAGCTCGAGCCCTGCTCTACTTCATATGTACGGTTACATGTATTGAGCCAAGCAAGACACGGAGAAACTCACCCAGTATGTTGATGAACCCCGCCTTCCTATAAAGTTCTCTCGCGGGTTGGTTTGTGCGGAGAACCAGTAGGTAGACTACACCCCAGTTCGGGTACGTCTTGGGAAACTGAGGGACAACAAACATTGAAGGCTACTCCAAATGGCCATTTTCGTGGGAATAGAGACTGCACAGCTCGGCAGGGGAGTCCATCGCAGGTATCACCTCCTTGAAGGTTACAGACAAAAGTGTCGTTGCAATTTTCTGCCTCCGCCAAGCTTCGAGGACATAAACCTGAAAGTCCAGTTTGCAACCACCGTTCGTCGAACGGCGGCATTCGGCTCACAAGTCTTATATATCCAATCTCTCCACTCTTGCTCCCTTTCGGCCTATGAAGACAACGCTTGAGGAGACCTCCAGCCGAAAGAGGTCGGACCGCTAGATCCTCTCTCAATAGTAGGACTCACCTGTGGTCTTTGATTGCAGTCTTGATCTCCTGAGGTGTGTCATCTTCAGGGATCTCCAGATTGACCACGCCGATGACGGTCTGGGGAGAGAATCTTTCCGCAGTAGTCATCGTAAACTGCTGAGTGTAGCCGGTTATTCTCAGTGCATTTCTAACTCACACTAGCGAATCGATAGTGCTGCAAGACCGACCGTTGGCTTCCGAGCAGAAATGCATTGCATTGCATTCAATGCACGTGCCGCTCGACGAAGGATTTGGTACGCTGTTTTCGATGGGTTTTCAATACGACTACAACTCCTTCTGACAGAGACAAACAGTTTATAGTATCCGCACCTTAGTTCCGCTGGGCACTGCGACCCAACATAGGAAAACACCACAAGATGGAAGATGGTCTTCTTTTGCCAGGAGGGATGTGTCATCACCCTTCTGGTATTTCCGATAAGCCACTCCATTAAGCGAGCGCAATGTATGGGGCTCCGACACCGGGTGAGTCCGATGGTCTCCAACCACTGCGGAGAGTAACCCCAACAGCAGGGTGATGAGGAGCTTCATGTGTGAACGGAAAGGAGAAATTAACCTGGATCGCAGAAAATCCTCGGTACAACGTCCGAATGAGTCAGATTCCGCACAACGGTTGTGGCACAACCGTTGTGCGTTTGGGCCACAACCGCCTTGTGCGAGCTAGACCTTCTGTCGATGGATCTACTCGGAGTCGTGATCGCGTCGTCGATTGATACTATAGATAGTCGATGCTAGCGACTCTGGCAACACAGTTGTGAAGGTAGATACGGGCGGAAGGTAATACTGAGCACTGCTAAGTTAGCAGCGGTCGAAAAGGTTGGCAGGGAGTCAAGTTGACTCAGTCAACAATAATCCACAAGAGAATGATTCTCTGAGAATCCCGCGGAACACTCCAAATGTAATCGACCGTTTGACGCATGCGCACATAAGCTACGGTTGAGGCCCTCGCGCTCACTCTATACTGTGTATGCCGCATAGGCAACAACGAAAGGTAACGGATGATGGCCGAACGGAGTCGATTCACGTATATCGAACGATCGATACAATGCAGCTAACAGACTGGCCCACAGGAGCGGGCAAATCCTCCTACCACAGACCACCAGCCGGGAGGAAGCGGACCATTCTAGAATTGTAAATTTTCTAGCTTGTGCATTCAAAGAAATCGTGATTACGCTTGCGAATGCACGCACACTGCACTGCACGCATACTTGCAACGGCGAAGCAACAGCTAATCCATTATAAATTTACGTCGTAAATTTTACGATCACATCAGCATGCATCATCAACGTACTAAGAGTATGCGAGTCACAAGAGCAACGCTCCTCTAACTCATGCAAGTGCCCATATGAACAGAACCTCATGTTGTTGTGAGTCAGTACTCCATAAGTGTTTCACGGAATCGATAGAGTAAGTAGGCACAAGTCGCGTGTACATATTTGCACACGCTGTGGGCGGATCTACTCGAGGTCGTGATCGAATCGTCACTTGATAATTTAGGTAATTCTATTTATTGGCAATTAATCTGATTCTAATACTTCAGCTTTGGTCGACAAAACTAGATGGAGTGACAACAGTAGTCCTCAAAAGATTTCACGAGATTCTTTGAATGCGATCGATCGTTTCACGAATGTACTCGTGTCAGCCACAATTGACACGTTTTCTCCCGTGTACATGCGTGAAACGGGTCTCGAGTATAGGCTTTGATGAGAGAGGCACTTTGTGACAAACAAGGTTGATTCATCATGAAGGAGCGTTGACACTAGGGCTTCGGTACGAAGGGGGGCATCGCGCTGAAATTATAACCGAATACGCAATAATGTCTACTGCAGAATTCAAAGCTTAGAGGTCTGGATAACGGAGATATTCTAAATGGTCTGGATATTCTTAACCTACTCAGCTACTAAGAACGCGCAAAAGCCAAATCTCTTTCCCTGGGTCTGATGACTCCCAACTGTTGTTTGATCTTCACTTCTCGAGTGCAATCGGGATTCCATAACCAACAGAACGATACATCGCTCGTCGTCGAAATCGCTGTACTTGTATCAGAATTTGTGCTCACGCACGGATTGATGGATGCACTGAAACAACCGCGAACTGCAATATACGCCCGCTCGCTTCGCTTCCTCCGCAACTAGGCAGATCAATGATCAGAAATCATATAGTTTTATCTATTCAAGTTACCGATTTGATGCTCATTGGTGAAGTTATCTTCCTATTACGGCATGATGGTGATTGTGGTGTTGTAATCATAACAATGTTATGGTCTGTTCAAAACCCGACATGGTGCACTCGAACTTCTGTTTTCGGGCGGTTCACAACTCCTATTCAGGTGGAGACGCTATCCCACTATGTGCAATTTGATGGGATCCTGACGTTAGACAACAAGTCAACTCCTCCACGTCACAGCTACACCGTCTGCAGTAATGAGCCTGTCCCGTTGGCGGACGTGAAAAATAAGGCTTGACTTAATTGCTAATGCTGATGCGATACATCACTGATGGGATAAAATTTGTTATTGAATTTAATTTTCTATGAGCATTCCATTTGAGTCTCGAGCATGTACGAAGCAACTTTGTTGACTTGTATGTGAGGCCATAGGTATTTTAGTGAGTAATCAGTATTCTTACATCTAGTAACTACATATGGCTCAAGTGCCGAGGTTCTCAAGTGAGGCACGGTAGGTCACCAGCAGCCTTAAACATGGCATAAGATCTCTGCTGCAACATCGTGACAGTCTGGCTCTGTGGGAGAGCTTCGCGCTGTGGGTTTCAAACATTCTAGCAGCGATTCCGAGATATACCTGCTGCTAGACAAGCAAGAGAATTGCCCTCAATCCGAAAGACTCATTCGCTCATCAGTGACATACGGTGTGTCCCAATGGGACAGTCCCATCACACTGTTACAAACCATTCTACTGAGGTTCACAGAATAACAACGTGGCAGAAAGACTTTCTAATGACGAATATCAGCGGTTTTGGAATGAAGGCGGTTTTCGCGAGCCATCTACAATCCAAGCAGCTTGAGAATCGCCAGACTGCAGAGTCTCCAGTGGAGATCCCAGTGAAGATGTGCTTCTGGCGATGTATCACACTTTGTCAATGGAGTGTGTTGATGTAGCGTATTACCGTCTATACTTTACCAAAACATACGTCATTTCTCACACTGCAAACGCGGTCCATATGAGCTGAGCTAAACCAATAGATATCGTGATTAATGGACAACATCCTCGATCATTGTTGACTCATAACGATCGAGCCATATATTGAATTCGGGCCGTCTACAACATATCAACATGAGGGATAATGGTCCCGATAAGTGAAGCATATGCGACCAGACGTACCGAATCTGAAATTCCTCACATTTGCTGTATCACTTATAGGCGAAGGCCTTGGAACCCAATTCATTGAGCTAACCTTCTATTTCCTATGAAGCTGCTCTTGAGATACTTCAGCTCGCCCTCCGTTCACCCAGGCCTGGCACTACAAGCGAACACAATTCGTTGATATCAATCGAACCAGAAAGAGTGGCCTCACGAAAAATCGACTTCAATACTCAGCAAATAACGACTATGCAACGAACAACCGTATGCCTATCATAGGCTAACACTTCTCGCTGAAAAGTATCCACGAGCTGGGCTCGGGTAATGAAAAATGCCTTTCAAATAAAGGCGCTTGAATAGTATTCTGCAGCATACGGGTGGCCTGGTTTTACCTACAGGAAAATCGATCAATTCATGTGTGCAGGCCAACTTGCACACAACTTTGTGCGTCACCTTCACGCACAAATCACAGCAACCTGATGAAGTGATCATGCTTCCCAGATGACTCAGCGGAAGAAAAGTGATTGGAGACCGAAATAGCTGATAATAATATCAGATAACAATGCCATCTATGGATGATAAAAGGCATACAGAGAGAGCACACGGAGACATTGTCTCCGAGACAATGATGTATACGATACTCGTGACACGATGCAGCGAGGCTAGCAAAATAGAAAATTTAAGGCCTGAACACTTAGGGTCGCAGGTCAGTCCCATATTCGAACCATTATCCCTCATTATAGCGCGCGTAGGTGACATAAGTATCTCCGGGAGTATCTGAGGATCCAACGGGAGTGTATAAGATTGCATATTATTTTTGAAGTTGTGGGCGACATCTGATGCCGAGTCACAGCAGCTGGAAGCTTGAAAGCTCGAGCCTTGCTCTACTTCATGTGTACGGTCACATGTATTGAGCCAAGCAAGGCATGGAGAAACTCACCCAGTATGTTGATGAACCCCGCCTTGCTATAAAGTTCTCTCGCGGGTTGGTTTGTGCGGAGAACCAGAAGAAAGACTACACCCCAGTTCGGGTACGCCTTGGGAAACTGAGAGACAACAAACATTGAAGGCTACTCTCAATGGCCATCTTTCGTGGGAATAGAGACTGCACAGTTCAACAGGGGAGTCCGTCGCAGGTTTCACCTCCTTGAAGGTTACAGACAAAAGTGTCGATGCAATTTTCTGCCTCCGCCAAGCTTCGACGACATAAACCTGAAAGTCCAGTTTGCAACCACCGTTCGTCGAACGGCGGCATTCGGCTCACAAGTCTTATATATCCAATCTCTCCACTCTTGCTCCCTTTCGGCCTATGAAGACAACGCTTGAGGAGACCTCCAGCCGAAAGAGGTCGGAACGCTAGATCCTCTCTCAATAGTAGGACTCACCTGTGGTCTTTGATTGCAGTCTTGATCTCCTGAGATGTGTCATCTTCAGGGATTTCCAGATTGACCACGCCGATGATAATCTGAGGCGGGAATCTTTCCGCAATAGTCATCGTAAACTGCTGAGTGTAGCCGGCTATTCTCAATGCATATCTAACTCACACTAGCGAATCGATAATGCTGCAAGACCGACCGTTGGCTTCCGAGCGGAAATGCATTGCATTGCATTCAATGCACGTGCCGCTCGACGAAGGATTTGGTACGCTGTTTTCGATGTTTTTCCAATACAACTATGGATGCTCCTGACAGAGTAAAGCAGTTTATAGTATCCGCACCTTAGTTCCGCTGGGCACTGCGACCCAACATTGGAAAAGATCACAAGCTGGAAAATGGTCTTCTTCTGCCAGGAGGGATGTGTCATCACCCTCCTGGTATTTCCGATAAACCACTCCATTAAGCGAGCGCAATGTATGGGGCTCCGACACCGGGCGAGTCCGATGGTCTCCAACCACCGCGGAGGAGAGTAACCCCAACAGCAGGGTGATGAGGAGCTTCATGTGTGATGGAAAGGAGAAATTCACCTGGATCGCAGCAAATCCTCGCCGAGGATTCCTCGGTGCAACGTCCTAATGAATCAGATTCCACATAACGGTTGTGCGCTTGTGCCACAACCGCCTTGTGCGACCTAAACCTTCTGTCGACGGATCTACTCGAAGTCGAGATCACACAACTTAAAAAGAGCGAACGCGCGCGTACGTGCGCACGCACGATGCGTGCTCACGCGTGAGAAAATACGTGCATGCCTCGTACGTGCCGCCAAGTTAATCACAACAGCCTGTGGCTATCATCCACCTCGTCACATGTTGAGCAGCGATGCACCACTGACTTCGTGAGCTTCATCTACACCCACCCGACCCGGGGGATGTGCGTCGGGACCGCAGCTGTGTCAAACCATGGTCACACCATGCGTTACCCGACCACATAGAACCTCGGCGTATTCGCTAGCTACGGAGTCTCTGATTGTCAATATGCAGATTTGATAGTCAGAATACTAGTCTTGCACTAGCAACTAGTCTGTAGTTGCACAGGTGATTGACTGGCAATCTCAGCTACAGCGGGAATCCTAGCAGTCGGCGAATGACGCCCTGGTTCTCCAATCCCACACTCCCGAGTCAGAGGGGTTTTGACTGAGAATCCCGCGAAGAACTCCAAGTGTAATCGATCGTTTGAAGCATGCGCACATAAGCTATTGAGGCTCTCGCGCTCGCTCTATACTGTGTATGCCGCATAGGCAGGGCCGCACGGTCCGATATAGCCGGATTGACATCAACGAAAGGTAGCGGATGATGGCCGAACGAAGTCGATTCACGTATATCGAACAATCGTTACAATGCAGCTAACAGACTGGCCCACAGGAGCGGGCAGATCTTTCTACCACAGACCACCAGCCGGGAGGAAGCGGACCATTCTACCATACTAGAATGGTAGAATGATTCTAGCATTGTAAATCTTCTAGCTTGTGCATTCAGATTCATCGTGATTACGCTTGCGAACGCACGCACTCTGCACTGCACGCATACTTGCAACGGCGAAGCAGCAACTAATCCGTTATAAATTTACGATCACAACAGCATGCATGATCAACGTACTGAGAGTATGCGAGTCACAAGAGCAACGCTTCTCTAACTCGTGCAAGTGCCCCATATGAACAGAACCTCATGTTGTTGTGAGTCAGTACTCCATAGGTGTTTGAAACACTGTGTTTCACGGAATCGATAGAGTAAGTGGGCACAAGTCGCGTGTACATATTTGCACACGCTGTGGGCGGATCTACTCGAGGTCGTGATCGAATCGTCCCTTGATAATTTAGGTAATTCTATTTATTGGCAATCAATCTAATTTTAATACTCCAGCTCCGGTCGACAAAGCTAGATGGAGTGACAACAGTAGTCCTTAAAAGATTTCCCGAAAGACTTCGAACGCAATCGATCGTTTCACGAATGTTGAGTCATGTCAGCCACAAAGGACACTCTTTCACTCCCGTGTACATGCGTGAAACGAGTCCTGAGTATAGGCAATGGTGAGAGAGGCATTTTGAGAGGTGACAAGCAAGGTTGATTCATCATGAAGGAGCGTTGACACTAGGGCTCCGGTATGGAGGGTCGCATCGCGCTGAAATTCTGACCGTATACGCAATAATGTCTACTGCATAATTCAAAGCTCAGAGGTCTGGATAACGGCCTAGATTCTTAACCTACTCGGCTATTAAAAACATTGCACAGTGTGAAAAATAGTCATGATGATCAGAGTGACAGTCTCAGCAATTCAATCGCTGCAGTTGTTATGACCATGATGTGTGCGACTTGAAAGCCTAACGCTGACAATACGACTTCATTAAACAGGCATCGATGCACATTAATCCATGAAGAATGTAACCAATGGAGAGACTGAACACCCTCCATGTCTAGATGATAATCGTCAGCGCCCCACAGCTGGCCCAAAAACGGCAACAAAAGTCAAGACCAACAACCAGTGGTTGTCAACCACATAGTCGGAGTCGGGATACCAGTCGACCATTTCGATAATATTGTGCCCTTCTCAGTACCGCCCAGATAAATGGTCAGTAGGCATACGACCGCTCCCTTCTAAATTTCGGATCACCAGTCCTCAGTGAGGACTCCTCACAGCAGGTCCCGTTGAAGTTCAACAGTTGAACAGAGACAAGTATGCGTGCACACTAATTGCGCTGAGACTGAGTCTCAGAGACTCACGCATCCAGGTTTCGTGGTAGCTATATAAATCTACGAACATAAGCCACTACTTGCAGTGCAACTCCAATAACTAGGCGTGCACAATACGTGATTGTAACCATCACAATGTGATGCGCCCCATTCCATCAGCCTCGTCATGCCACGCTGTGAGATTACAATTTGTGCCCTCGTAGCACTCGGTAAAGCACTTCATCCATTCGAGTCGAATGCAAGTCGTAGCATAAACTCTCCCGTGCCCAAGATTTAGAATAATTCATGCCCTTGAGGGATTTAACACATTCTCAACGTGAGCTTCCTTGCGTGCCCTGGTTTTTCCTCTCAAGTACTTCACTGATAACTCATGGACTCTATGATGCGCCCTCTCCTGGGTACGGCCAGTACTTCAGGTTTCTGGTTCACATGAGTAACATCTTAAACCTGGATAATAGTTCGGGTTTCAGGTCTCCCGT
>NW_003202037.1:0-926 GCF_000006405.1 Perkinsus marinus ATCC 50983 | reverse complement strand
CCAGGCAATCAGAGATAGCAGGATGACGATGGAGCCGACGTAAGGCATCGATGATTGAATATGGGATATGATGATGCTGAACAGGGGAATGTGGCACGGGTAGATTGTTGGGCTGACTGAGGCCTTATCATTTGGCACAGCATAGCCTGCTGAGCTACGACTCCTCGCTATCAATGAGCCACGCTAATGTAGAACTAAGGACAGCGCTACTCTGTTGAGTTCCTGGTCGATTCGAGAAAAGGATTCTCCGAGAAGATGGCTCTTTTCTGCATCTTGTGCAAGCGTGCGTGGCTAATTCGAAGGAGCTCGTGCGCGTTAAACCCATCGTCTACTTCGTCACCCGCGTATTCCGCTGGTCAAAGGCCCTCTAGTACAGACCACTCGTAAACATTGCCATCGGATCGTCGACCTTATGCTTTAGCCCAGGTTCTATGCTGCTATTTGTTGTCCAACGAGAAGCAACCTCAAATTTTCGATACTTTCGCGATTCTGTCTAACTATCGGGAGATAAGATAGACAGAGAGGAGAGGATATCTTCTTTCTCCCACCGCGCACCCTGGTCAACCACCATTGCTTGTTCCAACCGACTCTCACGTTCTCTCTCCCTCATTACTGGTGATCCATCAACGAATGGAGGGAACCTACCATTTTAGTTTGTGTTATGCACCATAGGGCGATAATACTGCTACATGAGATGGCTCGTATCGTCCTGCTAGCGTGCCAACCTAGTCGCACTTGACGGGTTAAGTAGCCCTGTAGGGGAGCGTATCTCGCACACGGCATTATTTTGAATCTTTTCATGTCATGCAGACCTCGTGACAAATCATGAACTTCATGTTATGAAGTTCATGATTTGTCACCGTCCACTTCCGGCTCGGCAATCATCCTTACAAAGTATACTATAACTCATCATACCCTAGCTTACG
>NW_003207924.1:0-1110 GCF_000006405.1 Perkinsus marinus ATCC 50983 | reverse complement strand
GTTGACATTAGTGGAATTGTCGCCCTCGGTGGGATCCTTTGCATCCATTTCCTTCAGAACTTCTTCCGCTTGTGCTAGACCGTCCTCTACCGTTTTATGTCCATAGATGCCAGCCTTCTCAGTGCGCCTCGTTTTATATAGGGCCAAACCATTACACACCGTCAAGTGCAAACGGTGTGCAGCACAGGGCAGCCATTGTTTGAGAAGGCACATAGTGCCGGATGCGACCAAATCCGAGAAACATCTGACCATATTGCTACCAGAGTCTGTGCATGCTAATGCGACCTGAACAGCGATACATGTTTAGAGGATGTCTATGACAGGTAGCCTGTCTGAGGAGGTACCTTTCCTTGGAGGCCCATTTTATTGAGAGTGGTTGTTAGAAGACAGCTGATATTGTCAGCCGTGTGCTTTGACCTCAAGGTCTCAAAGCCGATGACCCTTGTTTGTAAGGAGCCGGTGAGCGAATTATTTTCCGGATCAGCCGGATGAATGTAGTGTGCTACTAAGGAGAGCACCTGAATTGGTTAGTCCTTTCAGGGCCGTCGTTTTTCCACCAATACTACACTTTCCTTGTTAGCCCTCGTCCAAACATCCGTAGTGATTCCGATGGCTGCACAATTCTGAAGGCCCTTGAAACCAGCGGTACAGATATCCAAGCGATCGCTGAGCCACCTGAAATGTTTAAATACGACCGATGGATATTGAAGGCCGGGACTTGACTATAATTTCCATCAGTAGTACATAGGGAGCAGCAGTATTTCATTACCGGGATATTTGCCGACGAGAGGGTATAACGTACTGAGGCTTGTTTCGGCATGTTAGATGGTACACCAAGGCTTGAAAACCAGACTTCTCAACGAGAGAAATCGGCATGTTGTCCGTAACAACCTAGCAAACTTCGACCACTGCCGAGGAGTCCTGACTCAGGATGTTGCTCACCATGTTGATGATGAGTTCGGTTGTTTTTTCGTTGAATGCTTTCCTAGCCGTCTCTTCGAGCTTGTTGGCGGATTTGTCGCCGGCTATTTCAGATGGCTTAGCACGGCAAGAATGATCTCGCAGTGCTTTATAGCTCGACTTCGCTATAACGAGCTTCGCGCCGCAGTT
>NW_003205722.1:0-995 GCF_000006405.1 Perkinsus marinus ATCC 50983 | reverse complement strand
TGCTTTGTGGAGTACGACTCCCGAGAGGACGCGGCATGGGCACAGAATTTGCTCAATACATCTAGCTTTGATGATAGGTAAACAGGGGGGAGGGAGGGGAGGTGGTTTTATGCAACTGGCACGACTATGAATGGTGAGGGTAGTTTTATGCAACTGTCACAGCGACAATTATTAGCGTGCAACTGGCACGGCTTCAATTGATAATGTTTGTTTAATGGAGCTGACAAGGCTACAATTAGTAAGTTGTTTGTTTTATGCAACCGGCACGGCTACAATTAATAATGTCTCTTTCTAACGCGACTGGCATGGTTACAATAAATAATGTCTCCGTTTTATGCAACCGGCACGGCTACAATTAATAATGTCTCTTTTTAACGCGACTGGCACGGTTACAATTAATAATGTCTCCGTTTTATGCAACCGGCACGGCTGCAATTAATATTGTGCAACCGGTGTGGCTGCAATAATTAATGTTTTTCTATGCAACTGGTATGGCTACAATTAATAATGACTCCGTCTTATGCAACCAGTGCGGCTACAATTAATAATGCTTGTTTTATGCAACTGACAGGGCTACAATCAATAATACTTGTTTTATGCAACTGGCACAGCTACAATTGACCAACCCCACCCCTCCTCGTGTTCGTAGGTCATCAGAGTAGACTGGGACAGCGGAGTGTCAGCAGGAAGGCAGTTCGGTCGCGGTCAGACAGGTGATCAATGGCGAGATGATTTCCGGGATGACTTTGATCCCTCTAGAGGTAATAATGTCCATACCACACCTCCGTCACATCCTGTGTACATCAGGGGGCCAGGGCCGAGGCTTATTGAAAGCACTTGAGAGCGGTGACGGTAACCAGTTGTTTGTTGGGAAGAGGGATAGAGAGACACGGTACGTGTAGGGCGGCCTTCCTCCACTTGCGTGTGGAAAGTATCATTGCTGATATTTTTGTAAAGTCCCTGCCTTTATAGAGCGCCTCATCGTCGCGTAAGGG
>NW_003216087.1:0-1188 GCF_000006405.1 Perkinsus marinus ATCC 50983 | reverse complement strand
TGTGTCGTCGGCGAGCGAAGTAGACGTAACAGTACTGCATATTTACGATTGCGAGAAACATCTAGGAGGCTTTCGTAGCGTGTACTCCAGGCCAGTTGTGAGTAGCTCGTGGTATATGTATACCTTCCCTCCGCAGTTGCGGCGCGGGATCGTTTATCTTCTCCATTTATTCAACCAATGGACGGTGCCCCTGATGGGAATGGCAATATTGACATTCGCGTCGAAGACAACAATGGCGGCCACGATCTCGTCGGCGACGACAACGGCAACCAACAAGAAGCTGCGCACGCAGCGCCTGTGCAGTTCTACCAACCGGACGAGGATGTGGTTGCCATGGTTAACTCTCTAGCCGCCTCCCCCGAGATCACCCCTGAAGTCATCCACTCGTTGGGGAGCAATGGCCTGACTTCCCGCAGCTGGTCGGCTCGTTGTCCTCGACTTCCATGACAAGGGTAACTAATGGTCTCTCTATCGCCGCGGCCGCCACACTTGAGTCCTTGGCTGAGGAAGTAGGCGCCATAATCCGCAAGAGGCGTAAACTTCATGCCGAATCCGACGCTATCACCCAAAGGTCGACGGTGCAAGTTGAGGCTATAATCAACCATTCGATCAAGAACTACCACTCTCCCCTTCCACCAAGCCTCTTCTACGGAATCTCTTCCTCGGTCATCACCGCCGTCAGCAATACGAAGAATGGCTGCTATGCACCGTTCAAGGATATCATGGAGAAGCCGGAGTTGCCTTGTGAGGGTCTGCCCGACTTCAAGCAGGAAAGACAGTCTTATGGTGGTCTCTCTACGAGCCCGGTGATGAAAGGTAAGTACCCGAATTCTAGTACGGAATGGTCCTCATGCTTGCTACGGTTCGCTCTACTCGTTGCTGGCACAGTAGACCCGAAGGTTCTCTCTCCGGTCGACATCCTAGCCTACGGCGCACGTATCATAACCCTGGCGAGGTCTATGCCTTTGGTGACCACTCGCGTCTACGACGACCGCTATCGTCGCGGGGTGGCAGCTGTCATGGCTGCCAATGCCCAACTCTCATTGCGCCAGTGCTTTCTGACCGACACCAATCCGGCACTACTCGCCGAAGTCGTCAGTTCTTCACTGCGTTCCGCCACCACATGAGAGCTCCTGCCGAGAATGGCAGTAGAGGTCGCGACTCGCAGCGGCCCGAGCCCTGTAGAAA
>NW_003208749.1:0-3561 GCF_000006405.1 Perkinsus marinus ATCC 50983 | reverse complement strand
CCAAACGATTTCAGGCACGACGCCGAATTGATAGTACCTGGAACGACAAGGGAGAACAACTAACAAAGCGGGGCGAATGCGAATGCATTAAATGAGACACCTGAGCGAAAGAACACGGGAGCAACTGTTGGGCAAAGGCAGTGGCAAGTACGGCGTAACTCAGGGGAAAGAAAGGCCGAGGCCTGACAAAAGCCAGGGCAAAGGTGAAAGCAAATCCTCGACAAGTAGACAGTGATGCAGGAATATCATGAGACAAAATCGTTAGAGGGAACGGTGTGGCATGAGATATATTGCAAGGGTAAGATAGAGCAGGTATACACATAGTAGCAGCCCATAGAATAAAACGCTAGAAAAGAGCTAAACAGGCATCAACGGAGAGAAACCCCACCATACTCCAAGGCACCCGCTGAGGGATGTACGAGTATAAGCAGAGGTGGTCAAGGCTTGGCACCGGCTATACCGAACCGGTCACCCCCACGCCACGTTGAGGCGCCAAGACCTGTGGGGGCCAATATCGCATTATACGCATGTGCCCGTGACGCCTGTATTTTACCAAACCCGAATTTAACCAATACAAAACCGCGCGCCAATATAATCGATAAAAAGGGTAATGTTTAAACAAAATCGGAATTTATATTTTTGTCACGATTTTTTCCAAAATATTGCTAATGTTCATTTCTAACTCGAAAACACAATCCTGGAAGAAATAAATAAGTTAAGTATTCTGATCCGAAGGTCGCTGGTTCGATTCTATGTTATTCTTTC
Source organism: Perkinsus marinus ATCC 50983 (assembly GCF_000006405.1). NCBI lineage: Eukaryota > Perkinsozoa > Perkinsida > Perkinsidae > Perkinsus > Perkinsus marinus. The sequence continues at coordinate 2,796 of NW_003208749.1, read as the reverse complement.
TCGTTAGGACTCTTGATGTTTCTTGCATATGCGGTAACTTGTCGTTTTTTAAACTGTTTCTTCGGTATTTGCAAATGAGCGAACGATGTTTCCCCTGCGTAGTGGGCTTTTTCTTTCTTTTTTTACCTACGAACTAGCTCACAAGCTTAATTAGTTATCCCCGACTATGTGTTAAGTGGTCTTGTTAGAGACTGGTAGTGAGACTGAGATCTTTAGTTAGGAGTCCGCATACTGTATCATCTGAGATCAATCGCAAATGTCATTTTTATCTTCTTGAACGAGTCGCGTTTTTACAGTGTCAATTAATAACTTATTAATAATGCGCTATTAACAATACACGTCCACATTATCATAATACTGTCGCTACGACAGTAACGACAGTGTCGTAGAACGCGGGTAGGTCCCTCAGCGACCGTCGACAATGCGCCTACTTCACAATGTGAAGTTCACATCACACAAATCTTGAAAAAATCGGGCCTTGTATATAGTTATTCAAAATGGTACAAAAGCATCGAACACAGCTGATAAAAACGCCCTTACAAGATTTTGAACCAGCGCCACCGATTACCCAGAACCGAAGACTAACCAACGCGCTATTCCAACTCTTAAAACCGAAACCAAAGTAATCCCCCAGCGGCTGGAAAGCCCAATTTAAGCTCTGAAATAATTAAAAGTATATTGCTTAGGTTCGAACCCTATACCGATGCACTTACAAACACGAAACTTAACCACTGAACCATACACTCTACATAACAAAAAGTTTTTAAGTGTTCTCCATGGCTACCTGTTATTGCTTAAACGTTCCCCAAGCGATTGGGTAAAATAATGCTAATATATATATTAATAGATTATAATGGCGCGCGGTTTTTAGTTGGTTAAGATCGGGTTTGGCTAAATTCGGGCAGAGCTCATGTGCCGCGCATTCGCGTGCGCCATCTTGATCTATTATTATCTCGATACTATAGAGGTTCTTTGGACGAATGAGCACTCGGAACGGCATCTGCGGATAACCATGACCCGTGCTAGCCTTCGCAAGATATGATTCTAGACACCGGCGATAAATGACACTAAAAACATCATCTCCAATAAGTGCAATGTGAATGCTCTACAGCAATCTCGTCCATAGATAATCCTTTCCGGGCAATGGATTCTAAGCATCTCAAATTTAGTGTGCCTGAGTCGGTCGCACTTATTAAGATTATTGGCATCTGTGAATGGAGTAAAGCATTGACTCAATGCCATTGAGTGAGAAGGTTAACCTCATGCTGTAAGCTGTAGGAGGTAATACATCGATATACAAGCTTCGTGAGAGCGAGCCTGTATATTCGCGCAGTATATGCGGCTTCACTATGTGGATCCATCCTTATCCATTGGCGCGAAAAAAACCGCTAATTTCATGCAAGGCGCGGCACGTGTGTGCCATTCGTATGGACCTAGTGGCAGATTCATCTCGATCATCTCATGAGCGACGATAGGTAAAGACGGCTGTTGCAAGTGGATGAGAAAAAGGTATCGAATAATTCTCATCGGGTATGGTAAATGAGAATAATCAGTACATACTCTTGTCAAGATGGTGGAGCAGCGCAAAGCCTCGAAGAGATCGCACGATAGTGCGAGGCCTTTACGTTATACTGTATAACTTATACATAGTTGAATGTCGAGGTAGTCGTAGGAGTGTGCTCGCTTGTATGGAAGTCTCTCGTATCAGTCAAGCTGAGGGTATTACCGGGCGACCCCTTGATAACAGTTACAGAGAAAATAATGACGACAACATTGTCGAGCATTCGGGTGATAGCACACTACAGCATTTCCACGCCTTGAACTGCGCGCCTTGATTAAATTTAACTCGTAAACTTTCAAATAAACCGGGTATAATATTAATTTTCTTGGTGTTTTATTAAAGCCATGGGTAAAACGTTAACTAAAAAGGTAAAACATTAACCAAATGGGTAAAAAATTAATTTGATCTGGAAATGCTGTAGTGTATGCGACACGGCAAATTTTCCTCGGGTTGGTAGGACTTTAGGGCTCAAGGTCTTCTACCCGCACGATGGTGAGTTGAACGGAGTCGTTTTGAAGTTCCCTTTCGCGAGTTTGGGTCTAATCGTGAATTGTCGTGATATCTGGTCGCGGGTGAATTGCTTTGTTCTCCCACTTCTCAGTGGTCTCTGATCTCTCCTGTGGTAGGCAGTATCCAGTAGTGTTTTTATACAGTTTGGGTAGTATCCGGTCATTTACTGCATTATGTCTGCCATATTCGAAGACATGTTTGATGTGAAGAACATTGATGATGAGAAGTTCGACAGGGGTACTTCCTTCCGAAACTCCACGGCGTAGGTAGATGTTCTTTGTCAGTCTCTCGGATAAAGGCACAGTCGCACACTTACAATGCAGAGATTGAGGTAGATATCAACACTGAGATCTATCCCATCGGCAGCAGTGACACGGTAGTTCTGATGAAAGGGATCGTTTGGTCATGGCTGTTGAGAATGCCGTTGTTGATGTATTAGTTGCGGATCGCTATTGCCTCGGCCGCTGACGCCAATGAGGGTTACCAGGGAGAGGCGGCGCAACCTGGTATCATTGATGATTACGAGTATGCTATGTACGGCAAGGTGATGGCGGGGAGCTCTGGTTGGGGCGTGGGAAGAGATCATGTCTTGGCAGGTATATAAGAAGATGAATAAGACTGTCGGAACCGAGACTGTTGCTTCACGCACTATCATGTAAGGAAGCGATGAAAACCAGAAAGAGTTCTAAGTGTTTCTTATTAAAAAATACATTTTATAATTTTTT
>NW_003215116.1:0-891 GCF_000006405.1 Perkinsus marinus ATCC 50983 | reverse complement strand
TGAGTCCATAGAGCCTTGCGATGTTGGGTCGTTATGTTCTTAGCGTGTCTGATCCAAGTGGTGAGGGATCTCTGGTTCTTCCAATATTGTTCCTCGGTAGTCGTCTTAGCGACTGGACGTAGTAGTGCCTCTCTCGCCCAGTGCCATGCTCCTTTTGTATGGCCTCACAAAGGGAACTCATCACGTTGTGAAGCTATTCCGGACATTGTGTAACGAATTATCAACGACCGGTGTCCCCCTCAGATATCTCATGACCCAGCCAGAGGTGAGCCCTCTTGGCCCCACGGCCGATGACGTCACCGGTCTAATCGTCCTGCGTGGTCTTCAGGACCAATCCAGAACATGCGCACTCGAGCGGTTAGAGTTCTCGACTTGCCGAGTACTCGAGCAACTACCCGTGGATAGAAAGTTGCACGAGGGAGTGCCTAACCAGCCGAGGCCTGTGCCCAACGCCATCTATGCCGCGGTGCCCTTCCAGCCTTTGTCGAAGCCTCAGACTGTACGTTCACTTCTATCGGCAATCGTAATCGTCTTTCGCTGTAGGTTTGCATCTCGCCGAGTGCTTTCCGATTGCTGGGAATTCTCCATGGCATTGATCATGACGAGTTGGATGAGGCATTCACTGAGTGAGATTGCGTGTCCTGCCATACTCGCCTCAAAAAGGCACAGTTTCTGCTCGATGTGGCTCGGTCCACGACCGCCTCGGGATTCCTCTGGTCTCCCTTCTAGGCCTGAAGCTTTGTTCCAACCAAAGAGCGCTCTACCGTGTGTGTGAGATAACTGCCAATAGGTACATCTCGGGCTCGCGGCGAATACCGGGCTCGCCGGAACCAGCAGCACACGTTTACTGTGGTCACCAATTCGGTTACTTCTCAGGGCAGCTCGGCGACG
>NW_003213147.1:0-930 GCF_000006405.1 Perkinsus marinus ATCC 50983 | reverse complement strand
CTCCAACATTTTGAGACGATTGACCAGCACTACGAACACCGACACCTGGAGCCTGGTCATATCCCATAACACCCAATAACTCCTCATCAATAGGCGATCCTGTCGACAACATGCCCGGTGGTCTTCCAATCCCTGCTTGCTGTTGCTGCTGCTGTTGATGTTGATGATGATGATGAGGAGCACTACTCAGTGGTAGTGGCTCCACCAGAGGATGCTGTAGTGGCGAACAACTGCTACCACCTCCACCTGCCTGTTGCCGGGCTGTGGTGGCAGATGATGATGTATACGGATTGAATGGCCGGTCCATCACGACAAACTACAACTGAGAACAACAACACCACCACCTCCTCCTATCCGAAGGTAACCAAAACACCATGGACAGTACACGAATACGCCTTCTAGCAGTTTCCTCACTAACACCTCCTCTCAATAGTAGTAGCAACAGCAGCAGCAGGCACACAGACCACGAGGGAAATACATAAAGTTCAGCAGCACTACACAGACACCTATTAGCTCAGCAATAGACAAGTAGTTGTATACACTTGTCAATACAGGTATAGATAAAATTAAGATCAGAAAATACAAACAAGCAATAGCAGCTGACGACAAGCAATGGGGGTATATGTCCTTCTGGAATGTTGACTATACTAGTCTTAGTATGGAGGAGGACATATATATAAAGTTAAGGGCAGAACAATACAACCTTACGATAGTGACTTCTAGGTATCCCAGAGAGGAGTTCAGTGGGGTCAATCACCATTGCTGCTGCTACTCTTGGCTATCCCAAGACGATATTACTACAGTCGGTACAGGCCCCTACCACTAGCAGCAGCAGCAGCAGGAGGAGGAGGAGAGGGAGAGAGGGGGAACAACATGCGACAACATTGAAGATCTACAGCAGTAACCGTACACTCATCAACCCACAGTTCT
>NW_003208887.1:0-1781 GCF_000006405.1 Perkinsus marinus ATCC 50983 | reverse complement strand
GTTGACCAAAGGAGTATCGGACACAGTCTTATCAGTGGCGGAACACATAGATCGAGTGGAAGATGGAAGCACCAAGGAATAAAGCAATAGGTACTGTAACAGTCAATCTGGTAATCCTTATTCACAGGGCGCAACAACAGGCGCGAACGGAAAAGCACCGGAATGATACCATCATAGGATTATCCTCAAAGATTCGTAATAAAGGAACAGAGAAGCTACTGGATCAATATGCACTCAGGTGAACACATCTACTTATTCACGCGGCGTCTGGCGGGAATACATTACTGTGGACCACCGGAACCATACTAACAAGCGACGCTTTAGACTCGCCCGGAAGATCACTGTAGCTCGAGTTCGAGTAGCAAATTGTTGAATACGCGAGATAAACCCTCGTAGTGCACAGCAAAGGATACGACACATGTTTATGCGTACATTCATAGATACCGAGGCGGGCGCGATATCCTTTCACTGTCGGATGATTTGACGAGGCTTTACCTCTGAGTTCTTCATCCGAGAGTTCATAGATTGAAGTGCGATCCATCGATCTTCCTAAGAACTCGAACTGAGTCATTTTCCCTTAATTTAAGTTTCAATTTGAATAATTGAAGTTGAAGTGATATCAGCTCGGTCTCGGAAAAAATTCGTTAGTAAGTTCGGCACCGACTTGAGTACTAGGACGCCGGTGTGGAAGTCCGATCATGATAGGATCTCAGTGACAAGGGGATAGGGTATGCTATTGAGAATACCATAGACTCTGGCTCGTTCTTATATTGTACACAGTGGGGTGATATGTATTGGTAACTCCACGGCACTAACGTGGCAATGGTAACTATGGTAGAGCTCGATTTGTCCATGCAGTATGACGTAGGAGCTTCGCTACTTATCGGACAAAGTCTGGTATGAAATAGTCCAGGAGGCATCCCCTAGGTCGTACAGGGATTGACTTTTACCACTCAATCGCGTGACCACAATCAGTGCGCAGTTTTCCACACCTTTCGCAGAATAGTATAGCATATATTCCATTGTGCACATACTGCTACGGCTCACTATTCGCACAATAAGAATTCATACAGGGGGTTTCTCGGGAAATTTGCCGCTGTCTAGTCTGTGAAAATTTAAAAAAAATCAAATATCTACGTTCGGGTTCTCGTAGGAAAGCCTCGGAGTGATGAGGTCTTCCTACAGTATGACCTGCATGCCGCGTCCCTGCCCAAGTATGTGATTCCCTGGCCAGTTTTTCATCGTAACATGGATAATACGCCCGAGGGTTGGTACCGCGGTCTGCCCATAGTGACCCGTGCTATCTTCACCACGATGTTCATCACCACTTGCCTGGTCCAGATGGGGTACCATTCCTGTTCCGTCAAGTCTCGTATCTCATCTCAGATTGCTGAACCCGATGCTGATTATATTGGATTGGCGACTAGTCTACCAGAAACTGAATCTTTGGAGGGTCTTCACCAGCGTGCTCTTTCTAGGCAAATTCAGTTTCAACTTCGTCATGCAAGTGAGTACCGAACCAGTGTATAGCTCACACTGCGCATTCCTATTCAGCTGTACTTCTTCACTTCATTCGGAAGCAAACTCGAGCGCTCGGATCGATTTAGCGCCATGCCGGGCGACTATGCGTAAGGCAAGGGTGTTCGTTTTCGCTTACCAGGGTGCTCCAGGTACTTCTCGGTTGTTGTGACCTTTCTCATAGCAGTTTTGTCCGTATTCCTCAACTACCCATCTGGCATGCCACTGTTGGGCTCGTCGTTCATCTTTGCTATTATCTACTA
>NW_003200945.1:0-1011 GCF_000006405.1 Perkinsus marinus ATCC 50983 | reverse complement strand
GTGATGACCCATCCTATCATCAACAAGAAGGTGACTCTATTAATAGGTACTAGTGAAGTGGTATATCGATAGTGAAATGAGTTGTTGTTGTTGTAGGTGTTGTAATAATGAAGTTGGACCTTTATCACGCAAGCATCCCATAGTTTTAGTGGGTGATTTCAACTGTAATGCCCGAACTAATCCACATAATGGTGTAGATGATTCTGATGAGTAAGTATCGTCTTACAAGAAGGAGGAGTACTACTACTAGTACTACCGTAACAGGTTCAAATTAATAATCTCCAAGTTACGACAGATTGGTGTAACACATGATGTCCTGTTTGAGGAGCTCGGAGAGCATCCTGTTACCTACGCCTCAGCTGACTTTGATGTTACAACTCGATCATCAGCAGGAGCGTTGGAGTACACTGGTACTAAGAGTAGGAGAAGGAATCGAGGAATGTTGGTGCATCCTCTTAGGTGCATTCGTACCATCAGAAACAGCATTGACTGATCCTATTGATTGGACTGGACATGGGGAACAGACTAATCAATCACTTGATTATATATTCTATTTCCCCTCAGCCACCACCAACATCGTCGGTAAGTGAGGTAAAGTATTATTGGGAGTATATTATCATTGTATTGGCAGATAATAAGGCAACACCATCAGTGAGTGTGAAATCAGCTAAAGTGAATAGCTTTCATTTAACACAGCGTAGAGGAGAAAGGTTGTATGCCCTCTCTCAAGCAACTAATGATCCACTACAGGTGAGTAACCTCGTGTGATGCTGCTTCGTGTATTGTATTACATGACAACAACATTTCAACAATTGACTATATACGGGTATATATTATTCTCCAGGAGAGTAGTGCTCATTATTCATACATGCTCTTCATTAGGAGTTTGGATTCACCCAGTTATCGGATCATTATGGTGTAGAAGTGGAGCTCTCACTAACCCCAGAGGAAAGAGATAAAAGCATCAATCCATTGACACTTGTGGAGTAATGATAGGCATAGAGCTGATGT
>NW_003209519.1:0-1054 GCF_000006405.1 Perkinsus marinus ATCC 50983 | reverse complement strand
AGTTGCGAGATGGGATCCCGCTTTGTTTGGATCCCCCCACCTTAACTTGTTAAGGTGATTAATTCCTATGAACCATTGTACTAGTCATAGTATCCAAATCCAATTTTGGATTTTGGTATTTCAAAACGAAATTCCAAACTCTCAACGATGGATGCCTCGGCTCGAGAATCGATGAAGGACGCAGCGAAGTGCGATAAGCACTGCGATTTGCAGAATTCCGTGAACCAGTAGAAATCTCAACGCATACTGCACAAAGGGGATCTTTCCTCTTTGTACATACATATCAGTGTCGCTCTTCTTCCCGATACAAACATTTTGTTGTTAACGCAACTCAATGCTTTGTATCCCGCTTGAACTAACTCTTCGGAGGTGGTTCGTTATGTGCGCTTGTGAAGGCAGGCGTATTAATTTGCAAGGCTATAATCTCGTATTGTAGCCCCTCCGAAAGGAGGCTTGCGCCTGTGAGTATCTCTCGAGGTACTCGCAAACTCGACTGTGTTGTGGTGATATCACGTGTTCCTTGATCACGCGATTCTTCTCTTCAACGCATTACGTCAAATCTATTGATAAATGCAGAGAAGTGTTTGAATCACGCGTTCAGTCTGGTCGCGAGATTATTATATATCATAACACGCTTGTCGGTTTGCACCATGGCAATATGTCATCATTAGAAGGCCTGATGTGTGTGAGATTACCCGCTGAATTTAAGCATATAAGTAAGCGGAGGAAAAGAAACTAACTAGGATTCCCTTAGTAATGGCGAATGAACAGGGATCAGCTCAGTGCCAAATCGGAATCACTTGTGGTTCTGAAATGTGGCTTGAAGGCAGTACCAGTGGCATCGCGGACGAAAGTCTCTTGGAAAAGAGCGTCATAGAGGGTGAGAATCCCGTGAGTCGTTCGCCGTTTGTCACGTACGGTCTGCGTTCTAACGAGTCGCGTTCCTTGGGATTGGAGCGTAAACGGGTGGTAAATTTCATCCAAAGCAAAATATATACTCGAGACCGATAGCACAAAAGTACCGTGAGGAAAGTGAAAAGACTTTGAGAAGAGG
>NW_003199857.1:0-1211 GCF_000006405.1 Perkinsus marinus ATCC 50983 | reverse complement strand
TGATCCCATCATGCAGTACAGCGCTCTGCACGACGCATCAGCCGCTACCGATCGGCGACGGTGGAGCGTCACGTATGACAAAAATATCCGAGAGACAACCTCAACTGAATTTGCGCATATTTTTGCATTTGCTGAAAGGCGCGTCATAGACGAGGCATGCATCTACTTTATCGATTGCAGGGCCACATGCTTGGAAGTATATCGTGTGCTCCACATAAGCCAGATTAGGACACCAAGGCGTTTGCAACCATGCAACCGATACCACTACTTCGCCTCTATTCAAGTCAACTATCTCCAACCGTGCAAGATAGAACACTTCAGAATCAGAGGTATGATTGTGTGAACTATGACGCACGATGGCCAGCAACGGAGGAGCTGTCTCTTCCCTCTCTTTAAAATGATCCTCTATCATTGAGCTCTGCACCATCGCCATTTGTCGTACTTGGCCACGCATCTTCATAGACATCCATGTATCACTAGATAACGATCGGTATAGTAGAGTCTCCCCAATGCAGACCAAGATGCAAAGCTCCCCATTCGAGTCCACGAATGCGTCTACCAGCATGCGCCTGAACTTCATAGATTCTTTTGCATCGCCGCAGAGGTCGAGAGACGATACTCGCACCACCGATCCAACCAAGGTTAACACTGTTATACCATAGCTGTGCATGGGAGCCTCCCAGCGTGAAGAGCCGAACACAATATGATTTCCTCGACTCACCATATAGTCTGGTGGCGACCAATCCGGCGATAATGTCCACATATGGTCGACCTTATATGGAGGGGCTCTGTGGCGTATGCGCAAAAGCTGCTGATCTCTAAATGCATAGACGCATCCCCGAACCGAGTTGACACAGAACGCATCGACTGGCTCGCTGCTAACCCTTTCGAGGCCTTCGCCTTCTCTATACTTGTAGAGGACTCCGCTTTGGCCGGCACCATCCCGGAAGGTCAAGAGAACGGACATGTCCCTATCATCCACGCAAAAGTGCTTGATCCAAAAGCCAGCTTGAGCAGACACTTCAAGCCTACGTGGTGGCTCTATTGTTTCACTGAGTAACCGAACTGTGCCTGCCTCTCGGAGGTATTGCCACACGTTGTGCTGGAGGACTTCCGGTATGGCTGGCTTTAGCCGATCAAGAGATGACAAATAGATAGTCAGACGGTCAGTCATTGGGCGCACAGGGCAAGTGATCACAGAAATTGAGGGA
>NW_003204759.1:0-1068 GCF_000006405.1 Perkinsus marinus ATCC 50983 | reverse complement strand
GCTCCACTTCTGTGCATCACGAAGCTTACCATATACTCATTATTACACTTTAATGGCTCCGTATCAGGAAATCACTGTTCCCGGGGGGGGTCATTTTGATTTTCCACATGGCTAGGAGCACATCTTTCAACCACTTCCCTAAGTGAGTATGATCGCATCAGGAACATTTCCCAGTAGCTATCAATCTCCCGGGAACGTTAAACCTCAAAGCTGCATGAGTCCCTGTTCCGTATAGATACTACTATCGAATCCTTGAATAAAAGACCACATTGGTGATAACTATCCACTACTATTGGACACTCTCGTTGATGTATAAGAAAATTTAACCCAACAGAAACACCTTCACAGGTTCACAACAATGTAACACAGTCTCATGCATTCATCAAATAGCTCCTCATAGAGTTATCCTCAACAGCAGCAGCAGCAATGATGATGAGGAAAACTCGAAAATCCACTTCTACTATTCAATACAATCTCCGAAACTGGACGGATAGCGTTCAACAGCTCTCTCGATTTTTCTCTTCAGTTTAAATTCACCTATAATTTCCTGAACGCAATCAACATCATAAAACGTCACAATGAGAAAACCAACTTCATAATCTGAATTCCTCTCCGTGCCGGGCAGTATTCCCAACCAGTCGCACAGTACTTCCACAGTGAAACTCATGCTATCCCATAACGCATGGTAAAACGATCGATCTGCAATAAAAACGAAACGCCAATCAGTTTTAGGAAATGTCTTCACTTTCCTCAGCCGAGCTGGAGAATTTACAAACGAATCCGAGTAGAAGTGTTCAGAAATCAACAAGAATTTCCTCAGAATTTTGATATTGTTACCAAATGGCACTTGGCAAATGCATATTTCGCCACTACATGCTGAGGCACCTTAAAAGAATGGGAAATTATCATCTTCAAACTCACCAGAAGGCACTGACAACTCTTCCTCAGCTGCTTCGCTCACCATATCAGAAGCGAACATAACATAATAGTGACAAATACGCACTACAGCCAACGCAATGCACACTGTTCAATAGAGACAAGTACATAATTCATGATACTATTATTCTG
>NW_003206230.1:0-2417 GCF_000006405.1 Perkinsus marinus ATCC 50983 | reverse complement strand
CCACATATGTTAGTGACAATACGGAAATTTCGAGGAAATTTCGGGAAATCCTTGAGCTCAGCTGAGGAAAGCAAACATATATTGCAATACCGCACTCACCTGAGCGATTATTCCTCCGAGAAAGGGGCCAACAAATGACGAGACGCTCGACACGATCGGGACGAAGGACATCCAGAAGGTGAGCATATGACGATCAGACATCCAATCGGTTATGTACCTGACGGTACACCGAGTCAGCAGATCTCTATTGGAATTCACAATTATATATTTCCTCAAAGTGTGGGAATATATGCACATGTTCAACCAAGAGCCGACCGACATGAGAATAACAATACCGATCTTTTTGGTAGTATCAACGGTTCCCTTGAGTGGAGCGTTGAGTAGCCTCTACAACCAAGATACTACTAACGAGGAAACTCCTTGACCACATGGCGTTCTGGTGACAAAATTTTGGGAAATTTTCCCTGGCTTTTGCATACTAGTAGTATTATGTACTAGTAGTACATTATGGAAAAGGTAGTAGTATAATACTACTACCCTTTCCATAATGTAGTAAACAGACTTACGAGCTCAGCTGAGGAAGGCAAACAAACTGTGATACAGTGTGAGATCAATTCCAAGAACAGTGGAGTTTCGCCCTAGTGATACGAAAACACTAGTGGAAAATACATTTTACGACTACTGCAAGGCGCGAATATCGCGTTTTTCACCGAGCTTTACGCCACTTCAAATGAAGAAAAAGTGAAACTCCGGTGTATTCTTTGAGGGCGACTACACGAACACGAGCTCTTACACAATAATGATGACCCTGGTCCCACCGACGAAGCCGGTAAAAAAGCGAAAGCCTACGAGGGACCAGAAACTCCAAGACAGCGCCTGACACAAGTGAGCATCATTTGCGAACGACACATGTTGGTGACAAAATGAAAATTTTGAGGAAATTTCGGGAGAGTTTCTGCGAACTTCCACCTCAATTCATGTGTGAACTTTTATAATCAGCGAGGAAACTCCCGAGCTCAGCTGTACAAAGCGAAAATGAGGGCACACTATATATTCCAAGGCGTGGGAGGCTCACCTGCAAGAGGAATCCAACCGCCTGGAGCAGCGTGCATATCATTAAGGTATTCCAACGACCAGTGTGATCAGAAATGGGCCCCATCAGAGTGGAAGCGAAGCATCTTCCCACTATGTACGACATGGTGATGATCGACACAGCAAGGCCAAAGCCCATGCCTGAAAGGAGGTGACGGATCGACAGTCACCGAGTCCGTCATCATAGACCTCACCTGGTACACCATTCTCTCTAATGAAGAGTTCATAGCCCGGGGCCAAGAGATTGTCGCCGAGGAAATCAGTAAAAATACACATCATAGCGATGGCGAAGTCCACCCTCAGTCGGGGAGGGGTGGCACGAAAAAGTTGAGAATTCGATACCTTGGCTTTTACAGACATTAACTAAAGCTTTACTGATCGACCGTGCTACACGTGAGAAACAATCTGGAACGCACCAGGCGGGCGCTGGCGACGGAGAGTCGTGCGTGACGCGATCCACGTCACGCGGAACGCGCACACCGCCAAGAGGGAAATGCTGTCCGCATGGCGCGCGCCTGTAACATGGAAAAAACTCAAGTAACGCCTCGAATAATCCCGATCAGTCGCCACATAACGTGAGTAGATACTGCGAGTTCATTCAAGTTAGTTGCGACTCTCCGATCCACCACTTAGACTTTCCCGCCCTTGGCTGCAAAACCGAATCATTGAGCTGCGATGTGTAACCTACAGATCTCAAGAATAGCAACTAAAGAGATGTGGAAAGATGAAAGATATAACCGAGCAGTTTGATGATACCTGCCTACGTGCGGCAGTGGGTGGGTTAAAAAAATTAAAAAGAAAAAAGCGTAGCAATTTTTACGGTCGGCCGACTCGGTTGGTTTCGACGGTTCCTCAACGTGAAAATGGAGAGTAAGAATACAGACTTGAGCCAAACGGCTACGGGGTTATCTCACATGCTCATAGTATCAATTTAATTAGCAACAATGACAACTCAAACACCTAATCTCAGCATCATATATCTATTCTCTGGCCTTCCTGCCTGTAGTTAATCACTGGATCATTTCGTGCACACCCGATAAGAAAAGCAGATTATTCGGGGCCGCGACAAACGCTAATAACGACTGACAGAGTAAATCTCGTCGAAGTCGACTAGTCATCCCTTCATTGTCTTGTAGACTTGACACAACTCGATTTCGGACGAGTCGCTCGTCACTTGAACTCTTAATCATGTTTCCTATGCTTCTCCAGAAAACCCAAGGCGCCGTAGGTCTAGGAGCAATTTCTTCAAGTAGTAGGTTCAAACGTTGGACTCTCAAACTATCGGCAAGTTCAATAGACCTCCTCCTGATTTTCAACAGCGCTGC
>NW_003216649.1:0-1069 GCF_000006405.1 Perkinsus marinus ATCC 50983 | reverse complement strand
AGGTCTGTCGGCTGTGTTTTGGTCCCTTTTAAGCGACTTCTTCCTAAATTATAAATTATAAGCGAGGACTTTGATAGAACGTCGTTTGTCGATCTTCCAGAGTTGAACTCTGAGAGTTCTACATTGAGACTCCCTCCAAGGTTTCTCGAAGGTGCCCTAATCATTAGGGCCTACTGCCATCTCCGTCCGCTTGTGAGAGTCACCCAGCCGATCTCGAGAGGAGCCTTCCTTCATCTCTCCTCCCCCCATCGTTACCCTTTAGTTCTCAGCAACAGGTCCATACCCCTAGAAGAAAGACGTATTATCAGAATGGAGCGCCTCTTAGGAATTCATTTGCCTCCTACAGAGTAGTTCCAGCGGCAGCAGACGATTGCAGCGTTCAGAAAGTAACCTGACTGAACAGTTCACCTTGAACTTAGCTCAAATCTCGGACTTGCAATTGAATGGTTGCCATTTTCTTCTCTTTAGGTACTACTTAGATAGGACCACCGTTACTCATCGCCAACGGCGGCACCTACGCAAGGTGTGGCATCTGTATCGCTCTGCTCCACTTCCTGCCGAAGTGGAGCAGAAGCCAGGAAGTGGACAACGCTCTGCCTAGGGCGTTGTCCACTTCAGGGCGTCCTACAATTCCCAACGCTCTGACAACCTCGCTCGTCCTACAACGAGACCCTCGCTCTGGTGCCACCGTGGCATTGCCACGCGATCAACTACTCACTCCTATCCTTCCTATTTGTGCGTTTAGTTACGGTAAGTCTCAGTATTACTATCTCATACATCCTGAACACACGTAACCGGAGAATGGTTAGGTCTCAGAGCTAAGGTTCGATAGATGATGAACTAGTGTAGGTATGGTGTTTGCATTATAATTGGAATAGGTTGGCAGGTTGGTCTTCCACATTAGGAATCGCTGCCTCGCCCTCCATTTTATCACAAAAGAACACTGTTTAATTGGCCAACGAAGTCCCCAGCCCTCTCCCTTGAATATTCCCCAAAATTTCACCCAGGGCGAGCGAGATTGCGTCCTTGACTATTCCCCATTCTCCTTGATTATTTGCATTTACCCCAC
>NW_003203264.1:0-3249 GCF_000006405.1 Perkinsus marinus ATCC 50983 | reverse complement strand
AGCTCTTGGTCGTGTCGTATTCGACTTATCATATTTGTGAGATCCATGGACACTTCAGCAAGTTCATACTCCAGTTGTGTGATTAACTCCACGAGTTCGCTCGTGCCAGATCGGTGCTGCAATACATTTCTGCTAATGCACTGAGATCATCTCAGCGCTGTGTTGTATTAGCAGGGTATAATATTGGAGTTTCACGGAGACACCAATATTACGAGTGAACAAATCTTGTACCTCCCAATATCAGGTTTCATGTGAAATACTCTATGCGAAAACACGATTTTCGCCGTTGAATTGTTTTTCCCTGGAAGTGGACTGAAATTTGCTTTTCACTGTTTTTCATATCAAGGGTATAACTCCATTGATTTTCGATACATCTCCCCCCACTTGTGCCCGTTTATATGCTGCAGGGCTCTTCACTCGATGAGCCAGGCGATTCGATTGAGCCGGAGATCTTCCCGGTCTCTGGCGTGATGTAGCTTGTTTCGCCCGTGCCACGTGTGCCACGTCCGGATCACTAGTATTAGGCTCTTGATACATTGACTGTAGGGCAGATAGTGCCTGAGGACAAGCTTAATGGTTAAGTGTGAATCATTTATTCTTCGGAGCATTGGAGTTTCACCCTAGTGATATGGAAAACACCAGTGAAAATTATATTTCACGACTACTGCATATCGCCGCGAATATCGCCTAGTTTTCTACAGAGTATTACGCGACTTCACGTAAAACGGGTAATTGTGAAACTCCATTAAATAGTGATATTTGTTGTTTGACCCGTTTTACACAGGTTGGAAGGTGCTACTGCATCGTCATTGTCGTTGTCCCAATCTCCCATAGCACACAATATGCCCCCCTCGGGTGAAGGCTCTAGTTGAGTTTATGGTAAATGTAGTGTACATGGTGTGGACCATATTAAAACGATGTCGTCGTCTACATCGTTTCAAGTATAATCGGGCCTTGTAAGGCATTCTCCTGCTAGTGTTGCTAGTGGTGTTATCTCAATCGACAAATTACTAGCAAGATCTTCGTCGATGTAGTGGACCAGTGTTGAACTTCATGTTCGCTTCCCTCAGCTGAGCTCAGGAGTTTCTTCACTATTCATAGGAGGTCATATGTAAATTCGGTTAGAAGTGTACAGAAACCAACAAGAATTTCCCGAGATTTCCTCAAAATGTAGTTGATTATATGCATGTTGTGCCGAACAGCGCATACCACATACTCACTTCAATGAGGAAGGACTCCATAATATTCCTCTCCATCACCAGTTCAATAACAGCGGATGAAGTGTGATGAAGATCCGCTCGAGCCGCTGTGGAGTCACTAGCGATATCACGAAGCTCGGTCTCTAGTTCCCTACAACATGTAAACATCATGCGGCGGAGCGAGGGTTATCCAGTGTTGGAATATATTCTCGCTTCTCTCAGCTGAGTTCAGAAGTTTACATATGAGTTCGAGTAGTAGAAGTATACAGAAACCAACAAGACCTTCTCAGAGTTTTCATATCGTCACCAACACATGTCCCCCACGTAGCGGTTACCTTATACGAATCTGTTGGGCATCACAGTGTGTCTGAAGATCAGTGACTCGTTCTTTGTGCAATAGGGTGTCCATATCTCTGAGAATGTTACGGTATGAACTTCTTACTAAAATGTGAGTTCCACGAGTCTTGTCGGAATTCCTTTAGTTCTCTCTCAGCCTTGGACGACTTGCTTTGGTTCTCTGTTACCTCCATGCGGAGCTCATGATTTTCTTGCCTGTGATTAAACTCGATCGAAATTCCAAGACGATTTTCTTTCTCTTACCGTAAATGTTCCACTTCGTGTTCAAGGCGTTGATAGTCATCTTTAACCTGTTGCAACTGAGCAATCGACTTTACGCAGCACCAACGAGCATTCGGCGAACTTCTTGTGTGACGCCTTTCAGCTTGCCCGTTAGGTCTTCCTTCGTCAAGAGCAATTCTTGAAATCGATTCTGTGATTTTCTCAATGCCTGTGCCAGAGCTGAGTGGGAAGAACGTAGTCCTATGGAGACAGCAATGCTCCTTCACCGTCGTTGGTATCATTCATCGCATGATGAGGTGAAGCTGATGGCCACAATGCTGGATCGTCGGGACGCTTGGTGGTGCCTCGCAAGAAACAGAAAACTGCGGCTTGCCAGCTATTGGGAGATTCACTCTTGGACGGTGTATAGCTCCGACTACGTATCGGTGATGCATCAAATGATGGTGGTGATACCTACTGAGTGCAGGTGTCACCACGTGTTCTATCCTGAGGAGTCTGACCTCTCTTGCCTGAGCTTCATCTCGTTTATGGAGATATTCTCGGGTTTTGCGTAAAAAGCTGTCCGAAATGAAACTGGCGGACATTTTGTAGCTATCGCGGTCATTGTGATGTCGCATAATCGTCGGTTAACAACTGTGCAGCGGTTGAAGATATATACTCCTCGATATGATAAAGCACACTACTTCACATATTATTTTTCCCCTTCTATCTACAGTGTTGGAGAATATGCACATGATCAACTCGATGGTGATAATATGGAATTTTTTAGGGAATTATGGTATATCTTTGATCTAATTAAACAACAGAAAAGGAGCTGTTGTTTGTTGGCAGGATGCACGCATGAACAACGACAGTAAACAGCGGAGAAATGGAATCGCGGCAAGAGGAAATAGCAAGATCTCAAGCCTTGCTCGCTCGGCTAATACTACGAAACGGCCACTCGCGGGGCTCTTCGGAGAAATTTCAAAATCCAATGCCGTTGGAGAAGCAGCTATGATAATTAGTTTGGCTCTAACTACAGAAAGAGGCGATATCATTTGAGGTTAACGTCTCATCTCAGTGGTAGATTCGGATAAAGTTGGTAGACTTAGACGACTTGCATACTCCAGCACGCAAAAAGGGTAACCATGGTAGTAGCACTCTCTCACTCAAAGTGTCCTCACTGTAAAGATGCGTATATATACACATACTTGCTAAGAGTGAAACCGTTATAGTGTAATAGAAAATGACATGTAATGATAAACTAAGACTATACTTTGCCTCCACATCCTTGTGGAATTGTGTTGGCTGATGCTGACGGATGTGAGCAATTCCGACATCTTGGACTCTCTCGCTTTCTTACAATATCATTGCACGAATTGCATGACATCATGCACAACAATTCTTCATTACATATCATCACAACAACCACATTTCGAGATTCGTCTACAGCTTACTGACGACTTGTGGATAGTCGCGTTATCAGGATATA
>NW_003214756.1:0-1014 GCF_000006405.1 Perkinsus marinus ATCC 50983 | reverse complement strand
CCCGTAGGAAAGGTGGATCGGTCGCCCAAGGCAGAAATCCAACTACGAGCTTTTTAACCGCAACAAACTTTAATATACGCTATTGGAGCTGGAATTACCGCGGCTGCTGGCACCAGACTTGCCCTCCAATTGATACTCGTAAAGAGATTTAAAATCTACTCATTCCAATTACAAGACAGAATTGCCCTGTATTGTTATTTCTTGTCACTACCTCCCTGTATCAAGATTGGGTAATTTGCGCGCCTGCTGCCTTCCTTAGATGTGGTAGCCGTTTCTCAGGCTCCCTCTCCGGAATCGAACCCTAATTCCCCGTTACCCGTCAACGCCACGGTAGGCCAATACCCTACCGTCCATAGCTGATAGGTCAGAAACTTGAATGGTCCATCGCCGGACAAGCCGTGCGATTCGCCGGGTTATTATGAATCACCAACAAGGACTAGGCGGAGCCTAGGTTGGTTCTGTATCTAATAAACGCAGCCCTTCCGAAGTCGGGCCTTGACGCATGTATTAGCTCTAGAATTACTACGGTTATCCAAATAGTAATCGATCACCAAATAAACTATAACTGTTTTAATGAGCCATTCGCAGTTTCGCCGTTTAAAGCTTATACTTAGACATGCATGGCTTAATCTTTGAGACAAGCATATGACTACTGGCAGGATCAACCAGGTGATTGCATCAATGCAATGCTTGCGAGCTTCCGATTAAATCCAAGGATATAATCAAAAGTCGTAGCGTGCTCTGATGGTCACTAAATATCGCACGAAGCGATACCCTTGCGATCTCATATCCATCAAAGATGAATAGTCGAAAGCGAGGTCCGGTCTTCCGGTTCACGCCAAGAGTCGCAACAAAAAACACAAAGGGTTTGCATAACTAGTCGTATAAATACAACTGCTATACTAACCTTGGTCTATTGCTGCATCATGCAAATCTTGTATTAGATTTGCGGGTAGGATAAATCCACCCGACTTTCCCACAATGAGCGGGTACTAATACAAAACCCCATGAAAA
>NW_003209711.1:0-3657 GCF_000006405.1 Perkinsus marinus ATCC 50983 | reverse complement strand
ACATTATACTTAGTAGCTTCTGGCCATCCTAACAAACCATAAGTTTCCTCGAACTTGGATAAGAACTCCACAATATCCTGGGTTTGTCGCCTTTGAAGGGGTCAATGATCTTGTAACTGCGAATACCGTTGGTCACCTTGAGGGATGGTTGGGGTAGACTAGAAGTGATGTCACCAAAAGAAATAGGGTGAGATAGGGACTGCACTTGAACAGGGCTGGTAGAACTCACACCGGCAGAAGGCAGATTCTCCTGGGGATGATCAGCTTGGGCCTCGTGAGCTGCTTCCTCCTCGGTAGCTAGGGCGTTAAACTCGTCAAAGGTTAAGAACTCGGAGTCACCTGTCTCCTCAGAGTGGTCGGTAGTGGTGGGTCTGGGCACCATGTTGTACTATGACGCAACGTGAAGGAATAGGGAGAAAGTTGAGAGTAGCAATGAGCAGTGTAATCTATTTGATAATAGCTATTACACCTAAATGGCGAGCGAGATCGTCTGGGCGGGCGCTGGTTTCGGGTGATTGCGTTTTTCCAGGGCAGAAGCGTGGTTTACAGGGCACCGTAAATCGCTCGCCCGAATGGCGGAATTTACAGGGCAATCTGGAACTTCGAGGGCAGGGAGGGAATTGCCAGGGCCATAGCAGAAAATTGAGGGCACCAAAGCGCGCGCCATGGCTTGGTGATTTTACAGGGTTTTGGGTGAAAATGGAGGGCGACTGTCAGTTTTTCAGGGCAGACAATGATGACTCGTCATTGACGAGTCCATAACTTATACATATTATATACAAGGCCGAACATCCAATCGAGGTATAATACACTGAACTTCGGTGACCGATTCGGTCAGACCGAAAACCGCTGATTGCCAACAGAACATTTGAATTATTGCATCTCGAATGAAAGTGGCGCTGAAGTTTAGTAGCTAGAACAAACCACCGTAGTTCACAGGATAGCAGAGTTGAACGCAATGCTGGGGAGAACATTAGGAAAGTACAAGAAAACCTAGAGTAGTAAGTTGATGGTTCAATAGTAGTTTCAAATAGTGGTACAGCTAATATAGCTTAATCGATCAGTAGCTTTACCAGCTAAAGTGGGACATGGCTCAGTGTAAGAGTCGGACCCAGGAATAGATCCTGGGACCTTTCGGTTCGTGAACATACAGGTTAACCACGTGGCCATATAGACCTAGTGGAACATATTCACTAGCCTAGACCTTGCACTCCACTCGTCCCCTCTTCACTTCTTCACTTGAACAGTTTGATATCCTTCAAGTCGAATTTCCCTGGGAGGCCTACTAGCTTGTAAGCTTTCTGACCGACTCGTTCTTCGATCACTGCATCCAGCCAGCGATCGGAGAGTTTATTCGACGGTTTGGGATTTCGGTAAAACACACAATTACCGGGTTCCAGTCCTCGTCCCCATTCTTCTTCATTTTGTTGACAAAGTACTTCCCATTCATCACGCGACTCCACGGGACGGTAGGGTTCACAATTAGGTGAAAACCTAAATACCTTCTCGTGCGCCGACACGCCATGATAAGGGGTTGTATTGTACTTTGCTACTCCTTGCTTGACCAGTCTGATGAATTCAGGCCAACCAATTTCATCATGAGATGCATGAGTACGGAGATACTCGTTGAGCGTTCTATGGAATCTTTCCACTTTTCCATTACTAAGCGACGTATTTTTCGCAGTCGTGTAATGTAGAATGTCATGCTTTAACAAATACGCTTCAACTCGTTTCGAAACCAGATTCGCACCAGAGTCAGACCAAACAACCAAAGGGGTTGTGTGAAAGGCCTCAAACATATGGCTCAAAAGAACCTCTATGTCCTCACTCACGGGCGCCGACTTCGTGGCTTTGACCAGGGCATATCCAGTAGCACTATCTACTAATGTGACAATGAAAAATGATTTCTTACCAGAAACAATCCTGTAATTTCCAACTACATCAATATGGACTTTATTGAAAGGGATGAAGGATTTACGTGTTGATCGTTTTTCAATGTCATCACGTTTTCTTTTCTTCCCCGTTTCCGGATTTAATCCATCTGTGTTCTGGTTGGGATGTGCCTTCGCACGTTTACATATGTCACATTGGGCAACAACCTCTCGGCATATTGCTCGGAAACCTGGTTCTGATTTTACCCATTTGCGAAGCCTTTGGTATAGCGCTTCTGCACCCTCGTGGTCATGATTATCTTCAACAAATTGTTTCACATGACCAGGTGGGATAATCAGATAGCCATTCTCACACGTACTCGCATCCTGCCATTCATGGGTACGAGATGCTGCTGCCAAGGTACGAAGTTCGGGCTGTGTTTTTGGTTCTCGCCTTGACGGTCTTGGCCATTTTAAATATTCAGGTATCCGTGATCTTTCATCTGCCGGGTTCTCACCACTGGCAATATATTCGAATGTCACGTCTATTCTATACAGTTGTATGAGGTCGTCTATCATTTGTAGACGGACCTCTGCTGCACCTGATGCAAGACCTTTAGATGCTACCCAATGGCTGAGCTTCTTCCTAGAAAGTTGACCTAAAACTGGTTTGTTATCAACATACACTGTTAATGCAAGACCATTCGTGATTCCTAGAGCTCTTATCCAAGGGACGGCCAAGTCATTGAGACCTCTCAAGGCTGCTTTCAACTCAACTGTATCGATTGGTCGGATATCTCTTGTGGCTCGAAGCCAAGATCTATCTTCGACCAACTGCGATCCAAAGTACAGACAAGCTCCAATTGCGTCTGCCGAAGCATCCGTATACAAAGACCACGGTTGTGAAGGGTCTACCCAGAAAAATCCGGACGCTGGATCACCCCGCAGCACTATGTCCGAGTATAACTTATGTGCTTTCACTACGATATCATTAGGCAGAGGGTCTTGCGAGGCCGCACCTTCCTTAGCAATGACACTCAGCCTTTCCAGCGCTCTGGCTGCTGGCGAGAGCCATCCTAGGACAGGATAATGAGATGATGCTATCGTGGCCACCCACGAACGAAGGTCACGATACGTGAAACCAGCAAGGGGCTGGATATCACTCCGTCGTTTCCATCTATTCGCACCAGTCATTTGCAAGCCTAGAATTCTAGCTGATTTGGTGCTCTCTGGGTCTTTCGT
Source organism: Perkinsus marinus ATCC 50983 (assembly GCF_000006405.1). Classification (NCBI taxonomy): domain Eukaryota; phylum Perkinsozoa; order Perkinsida; family Perkinsidae; genus Perkinsus; species Perkinsus marinus. Next base: position 544 of record NW_003209711.1, on the reverse strand, counting down.
TGGGAACCCATTCCTGTGCAGTGCTTGTCGCAACTGATCCACATGTTCGGTTGGCACTCGCATATCATCCACGAATATATCTATCGGGCTCTCCAGACCTTCTTCCTGGAGAATGTATCTTATGATACTCCTCAGAACTTTTGGAGCTATATTAATGCCAAATCCTAGGCGATCCAACCGCATGTACCTCGTTAACCCGTTCTCATCTTTTATGATGAGGCCTTGATATGCTGCGCATTCAGGGCTCATATGGATACACAGGTACGCTTTCTTAATATCTAACAATACCCAGCTATCTATTTTATGACCATCACTTGTATGATTCACCCTCCATCGACGGAGCGTGTTATCGACGGTAACGTGATCGTCTGAATTGGGGTATGAATATACTTGATTATTCAAGGGCTTGAAATCGATAACTGGACGGCATGGAGTTGTAACTTTATGTTCTTGCGCGACTCCCATCAACGTCAACGTCCCTTTCAAGTCTGTTCTTTTGACTTCTTGTATGAAGCCTTGACATTCCCAGTTCCTGATCTCTGTT
>NW_003209490.1:0-1144 GCF_000006405.1 Perkinsus marinus ATCC 50983 | reverse complement strand
TGAAAATTTGTGAATGTCCCAGACAAGATTCCTTGACCTCGGGATCCAACGGACGCTCACTTTATCTATCATAGCGAGACACCCTATACAATGTATAGGGTGTCTATAATGTATAGTATACATATCCTTACACTCGAAAGCATATATCCGGATATCTTGAGAAAGTACACCAATCTCGCCTCGATTTCGTAGCATCGAGCGTCGACGAGATCGCGATAGAGACGAGGTCGTAAATCTTCACGTCGAGAAATGATAAATTCCTATATCCCAATATTTCCTATATCCCAAAAGTGGCAATTCGTTCATGAGGAAGAGGCTTATAAATAAACGCAAATATGTGAGAGAATCAGCGACAGCGAAGGTTGTAACATTTGGTAAGCTAGTCAGTGGGGTCCTACCTACTAGATATCAAAAAATCCCCTAGATACTATCTGAGCGATACTAATGGCGACATTAACCTTCAATATATTGGACGAGAACTTCATGATACACCTTTCATTTCCCGGCATGAGAGGCCCCCCCTTGGGAGACCTGTATTTACTCGCCTTTGACATCGGTCAGTCTGGCTCTGGCCGCAATGTCAAAGATGTCCCTGTCGTCATCATCACCTCCAAGTGTGGATTAATGAACATTTTCAATGGCCTCCATTCAAGTGAGTCCCCAACACCTCTGCCAGCTTGTATTAGGGTGGCACGAATTATTTCCTTCCAATTATTTCCTTCCATTTCCTTCGGAAAGATGAAGGAAATTTAGAAAATTCTTTCGAGCAGGAAAAATAGAAAAAAATAGGAAAAATAAGGAAAAATAATCCGAAACGACCATAAATGGGCACAAAAATCCCAAAAAAACAAGAGGTCTCACACCAGGTGATGCCTGGGATATATGCCTGTGTTAGTGGTCTCGGATAGACTGAGTATATAAACCTTGTTCGCCAGGATGATCAAAAATTTTTGTGGCGAGCGAGAATTCGATTCGCACTTTCACTGGAAGGCCCAGCTTGCGGTTTCGGACTGGAACTTTCAGTTATTGCATGGCACTTCGCAATGCGAAGTTCGCATCATGATCATTTTATTCGAGCGGGATATGCTGCATTCCCACAAGCACAAGACGGTGGAATATCAACGTAGCATACTTCAAAACAAAC
>NW_003205293.1:0-1630 GCF_000006405.1 Perkinsus marinus ATCC 50983 | reverse complement strand
CCAAAATTGTGCAGAACAAGCAGTGTTGGAAACATGTTCACTTTCCTCGGCTGATTCCAGGAATTTCCTCACTACATAATGAAATCTCCACACTAATCAGATAGAATTGTGCATAAACCAATACGAATTTTCCATAATTTTCATACTCTCGCCAGTTGACCATGTGCATATTCTCTCACAAAATAGACTCTAAACCGACCGTTCCTACCTCAGCGTTCTGCTCTGGCTCCACCACTATGCTATGCGGCGTGCCCGAAGCCAGCTTAGCCAGGCGTATCCTTTCTGCTTTCAACTTCTCCTTAGTCTCTTGTTCCGCCAATTCGAAGTCTCTCATTTGCTTATAGTTCGGGACCGAACCTGCAAAATCAATACCCCAACAAACTTCAGCCAAGATGGTCACGATGATCCAATCTCAGTACAACCTACTCATCACGATGATCAATGCTCACTTGAAAATGTGGACGCTACCTCCAGTGCTGTGGGAGTATATGCTCGTTTTCCTCACTAATCATAGGAGTTCATATACGAATTCGGGTAGAAGTGTACAGGGACCACCAAGAACTTCCCGAGATTTTCTCAGAATTTTCATATCGTCACCAACACATGTAATTGACACTCTTGCTACCTTCATAATCCTCAGCCTCGAAACCCACGAGCGGGTTGTGTTCGCCCAGTCTAGCGAGTTCCTCATACTCCTCTCGAGGCGCCTCTCTGAAGACTTTATTGTCGTTATACCCCACTTCGCCATATTCCGAGATCGTCCGTTCTTTACTCAACCAGTCACGGGCTACCTGCAAAACGGAGTGATGAGGATTTTATGAATTTATTATAATAGAGATTCACCCGTGATATGAAAACCGCTAGTGAAAAACATGTTTCACAGTTCACTTCGCGGAAAAATTCATCCGTGTTTTTCACCTAGAGTATCACGCCATTTCGCGTAAAACGGATGAAACTATTGAGAAACATTTCTCCCATCGTATTGATCTATTACATGATGAATTAAATTGTATAACGAAATTTCCATTTTTTCAGTGCCATTTCTCCGACATTACGCGAAATAGCAAATTTCACTCCAAGTGAAACGCGCGATACAAATCTTCACATCAGTAAACTTCTTACCGCTCTCTCGCCAACAGCCTCATCCGCAGACCTCGGCATGTCCGCTTGCGTCTTCGCCACTCCATCGCTCGACCACGGCACCTCAATAGGAGGCCCCGCTGTTTGAATTTCCGACAAATTCTCAATATTCTGCCGATACCTATTCACACAGGATCAGAAAATCATCCAGAAATCTCCAATGGGGGGAAACTCATTTTGAATTTTCCACGTATGGCTAGGAACACATTCTTCTATCAGTTTCCCATGTAAATGCCATCATCACATTTTTATCAAGCCTTAGGGGGCATGCACAGAATCCTTGCGAATCCTCCTTACGCTGATAGTCGCCATGCTCTCTCCTTTGGCATGACCATTACAATATCAGTAGCGCTACAGGTGCCGTCCTTCCCCCTTCGCTGCTTCTTCAACCCTACTATCTGTACTGCCATACCCGGCGTGGCCTTCGTAACTGATGGGCAACAACGTCATACCAATCATCGAGATTGTCAAAATTGAACTTATTAGTGGT
>NW_003202217.1:0-1250 GCF_000006405.1 Perkinsus marinus ATCC 50983 | reverse complement strand
GTGACTGGTCATCACTCTTAGTCTATAGAATCGATTTGATGCGCTCGTTTCTCCAGACGTTGAACCAGTATACTAGCACTGAATAGGGCCACAGCAACTCGTACGGAGCTCCATACTAGCGACATAATACTGTAGTACGCAAAGAATCGATAATAATCGATGCTCAACGAGAATCAGTATGCCCATTGTGTACGAATGTTCTCAAGCTGAATAGCCGAGCACTGTTCTCAATAAAAAGTTCGGAAGCATGATCCCCGTGGGTGGTCATACGCTAGGAGCGGAGCTCGTCATGATCACCGATTGAACACAATAAACTACTATTATCAGTCTCGAGGCGAGGCACAGTATCGGACGAATTCCGAATTCGTGCAACAGAAAACCAGAAAACTGCCCGTCACGGGCAGCCCGATTTAACATCACTTGGCGGTCCCTACAGTAGGGACCCCAGTGATGGGTCACCCTACTAAAAATGGTCAATCCTAGAAATGGTGAAGGGCGAGTGAATCTATACCTGGGACTTTTTGACCCTTTAAAACTGGTGGAAGCCTGAAAATAGTGAACAACAACCTCGCTCGCCTCGATATGGTTCAACTTTACTCGCTCGCTGGTTTACCCTGAACACTCTACCATACTATTGTCGAATGTCTGTTGTCCAATAACATCCATTCATTTAGTTAGTTGGGAGTAGTGGGTGGTGGGGCGAAAGCATGATACGTTGCTACAGAACTAGTGAGATCCGAAAGTCTCAACCTCGAAGTTCTGTCGAAAAATTCTCCGAAACTTGCAACGCTGGATGCTTCGCTCCGCGTAAGTAGCAGCGAGATTATGGGATACTCTCATCCGCCACAGAGAGTCAACTCGGTGCTCTCTGGGCCAGAGCCTCTGACCTATGACCCTCGCTTGACTACTCATGCCTCCCCATACACTACCCACTACGATCAACAACTAAGTTTGACTGCCACATAACTGTCTGTGTTTCTTGCACCCTTTACTCATTTCCTCACACTTTCTTGGTCAACCGTCGATTTTGGGATGAATCCCCCCGAATGTCCGACGGAGACTGTCCCGAGACTCGTTCGTTACCGCTCGACCGATGGGACTTATCGTGTTTGTAAACTGAAGTTATGGTGAAGAGAGTGAGGTTCTGATCCGGTCCCTATCTGACCCTGGGACAGTGGCCACCCGAATCGAGGCTCAGTCAATTCGTTGTCCATACCCGAACTATTGTGCGGTGGGCATCTGACGTACTA
>NW_003203256.1:0-1025 GCF_000006405.1 Perkinsus marinus ATCC 50983 | reverse complement strand
GTCGAAATACACCGGATCCCATCCGAACTCCGAAGTTAAGCGGCGCAAGGCCCGGATAGTACTGGGGTGGGGGACCGCCCGGGAAGTCCTTAGGGTGCTGCTGGCTTTTTGCAAAAGTCGCACATTTTGCTAGTTCCCCCTCCCCACCTCCTTGGACATTGTTCCACTTTTCACTTGTATTGTGAAGCACCCAATGCTAGCCCACATCACAGCCCAGTAGTTCAATAGAGAGACGAGTGAACATAGTTTATAACATTGTCCAAGGGGTGGAGGGGGATGCGCGAAATCGATGTGCACGTTTGGTCAAAGATGCTCGCGAAAGCTGCACATCAATTTCGCACATGGGCGAAATTGACTTGCAGGTGGGTATAAAAGTTGATGTAGGCCATGTGGCTCGATTTCAACCATATGGGTATGCTTCTGAGGATGGGGTGTTACAGTGGACCATATGTGGTAGGTCATTTGGAGATGTCACCAAAATGGTCTAAATCTGCGCATTCCATTTAAGTGAATTTAAGTGAAATTTAAGTGAATTTTACTTAAAATTGACCTTTTTCGTTGCGCAGATTTGGGGTGGTGATGGGTGACGCGGTGAATTTTTTAAAAAAGAGGTATATCGTGTGCTATTTGTATTTTTGGTATCACCGCGTCACCAATCACCATTGACGGTTTCTTTTTCGAAGTTTTTCCGGATTATTGCATTTTTTATATAATTGTGGGTGGCTGATTCTTGCAAAAGGACTGTTGTGATGTCCGAGTTCCCAAATTGGGAGTTTTTGGACATCACTCCTGATCTGCCGGCGGCGATCAGGATGACTGACATTTCGATATATTTTGGGTATTCGATAGCTGCCAAATCGGTCAGCGTCGAGTATTCCGGTTTATTCGAAGGATTCATGATATTGCAAAATATCATTGATTTTCATGGGGTTTTGTATTAGTACCCGCTCATTGTGGGAAAGTCGGGTGGATTTATCTTACCCGCAAATCTAATACAAGATTTGCATGATGCAGCAATAGACCAA
>NW_003202951.1:0-1960 GCF_000006405.1 Perkinsus marinus ATCC 50983 | reverse complement strand
AGGATAACGCACGCTCGCCATCAGATGTGATCGTCCTGTCCCTCTCTCCATTTGCTGAAGAATCATGTCTAACGCCAACCTAAAACGCGAGTCCCACAACGCTGAACGAAATACTCAAGTACTTACTAGAAGATAGTCAGCGCCTTCGACAGCATCGTTAGCGAGTCGGAGAGCCTCAATATGTGCAGTGTGCAATAAATCCCAAACCGCGGAGATATACACAATCTAGGGACACGGTTCAAACCATCAGCATGACTTTTGATACTCACTTTACTGGCACTCTCGATAGGCCTGTAACCTCGAGAAAATTCGGTCATCCTCCTGCTGGTCAGTGAGAAAGCCTCGTTGGCGTTTGCACCGGGAGAACAACCCAAAATCTGAGAGAAAAGACGATCGAAAAGGATGTAAGATTCACAGTACGAGCGTTCTGCTAGAAAAGGAAAGTTCACTCCCGTCGTGCAGTAGTGAGCTTTCAAATAACGGGGTAAAGTGCAGTTAAGTCAATGATCGGGTGAATATCAGTAACAGCTCATATGGATTATCACAAATTTCACAAATGTTCGTGATGAACGGTTCATCCTGTTGCACATCCCCAGCCAACCTGAGTTTTTTCCGAAGAGATCGTCAGAACTACAGTTCACTGTTCCGTCGCACGAAAATCATTCGGTCGATGGTCAATACCCTCATTTCACAAAGAGAAGCCCACGGCGCAGACGAGAGTATGGAAACTACTCTATTGATCAGGGTCGTTGTAGAGATACACTCGCTCCTCCTAAACTCGCGGTATCTGAGGTGAACCACGACTCTGCGATTCATATCGCATACCACAGAACCATCAAGTGATGATTCTCACCTGCCAGCTTCTTTGACGTAACCATACATATCGGTACCATCAGAGGCTTTCGCAATGTCGTCACCATGCACCGCATAATCGATGCGATGCTGAAGGAGAAAAGGTAACAACAGTCAAGTGGAAACGACGATGCATGTTGGCAGGAAGTATCCTAGCACTGCTAAAGCCCGTTCAATACCGCGAGATAATTTAGCGTCACGGAGACAATACCTTATCCAGGAACTCCACTGTGAGGGGCTTGTAAGGAACATCGTGCACAATGTCATCCACCCATTTGCAGGATCTCAACATCGTCTGGAAGGCAAATTTCACCCGCCACAAGTATAAGGACTATTGCCAGTACCTCCTTCTCTTCTTCCGAACAGACGAACTCTCCTCCTTTTACTCGACGGATTTCCTTGTTAGGGTGAATTCCAGCCACGACTTCAACACGAACCCTCTGAGAGACGAACATCACTCAAGCGGACGACTCTTACAACCATTCCTCGCAACTGACTCATAGGCTACCAAAGCTCGTCCCAAACAGACGTACACCCAAACAATACTCTGCGTGATGCCCGCTACTATCATTGATAAGAGAGCCGTGCAAGAGGAATGAGACACAAGACGGCCACGACAAAGAGCACATCTAACTGTTGAATAAAAGCTCGAGAAATAGGAAGTCTTCGGTAACGTAAATCTTCCCCACTACTACTCACACATAATAACCCAGAATGGGACGACGCTAGTGGGGGCACAACCTCCTTCCTTACCTCCCCTTCCAATTCTTTCTCCCTCTCAATCTCGTGAGCGATGGTCGCAACCTAAATACAACTCAAAGATCCAGGTTCAATCCTCGCTCTTGTCACTTACTTGTCTGATGGCATTGAAGTGACCAGTGTGCATCAGATCCCAGCATCCACATATCAAGATACGCATAGTCCTAGGAGATCGCAGGAGCTCGCCGCTACCCTCAGCAGAATCGCCGATAGTGTTGGTGTCAACCATACTGGTCGAAAATCAGTGCTAACTGCCACAAGAATACTATAATCTCAATGACTTGAACCAGAGAAGAAACTAGCCCAACACAAGGACATCCGAATCTATTGAGACCGTGGAAACGTGCTG
>NW_003210937.1:0-2793 GCF_000006405.1 Perkinsus marinus ATCC 50983 | reverse complement strand
ATTGTCTCCCTCAGGTCGGGGCGAACTCCAACTCCCAGATAGCTACTTCCTCAAGGCCTCAGAAGTCCAGACTATCACCAAACTACAACATCTCGACCACTCTACTCGGGGCATCGCTCGACAAACTGGGCGCAGCCAGAGCACCGTCAGCAGACTCTGTCGTTTTGGTACCAGCCAAAAAGTCAGGAGAAAATCATCTACATAAGCTCGGTGTGGTCTCGGGTGACCTAAACTATTGAATGATCGTCAACAGCGATGCGTACTGAGATCATTCGCCTTAGCGAAGCAGTCCAACCCCTTCATAACAGCTCGAGCATTCTACGAGGCTTCGGAATGCCCTGTATCCTACGACTCTCTGCTCCGATTACTCCGAGCCAGCCGGTGGAAATGCCGAAGGACTGTCCGAAGAGTGCTACCCAAGCGTGGAGATAGATCTATCCGGTTGAATTGGTGTCGAGATATCTTGAAGCGATGTTGTGGAGATCCTTCAAGAGTGAAGAGATACTTCCGTCATGACATAAGCTTATATTTTGATGGAATATCCATAGGTTTCGCTCGGCAACATGGTAGAGCAGCTCAGCGTGACAGGACGTGGGTGCACCCGCGGTTAGCAGCTCAGACTTCTCGTAGTTGCTTCTCATGCAGTAAGAAGATCAAGATGGTGAGAATTATAGGATATGGGATGAATCCTTTAATAGTACAGATACCAGATAGTTCTGGGAGCTCGTACTGTGAGGTGTTGAAGGTTCACATAATTCCTATCCTAATCAGAAGGAGCACCACTAATCACTCTAAAAGACGGGTGGCGCTGTGTGATAATTTCATCTCACAGCGATCTCAGGCTTGTTTGAGAGTCCTACGAGATTCTAAGTGTAGTTACGCGGGCTTTCCTCAGCGTAGCCCAGACCTTAATCCAATTGAGAATTGTTTTTCGATACTCAAGAACAGGCTCCGCCTTGCAGCCGCAAAGGAAGGCCCATGCGCCACCGAATCGGCATTTGTCACTCGCATTAAAACCATATTCGAGGCCATTGATAGTAATGTCTTGATTGACAGTATGCCCACTCGTCTACAATCCGTAATCACAAACCAGGGTGGCCTTATCGATTACTGATAGTTTCATTTCGGGCTACTGGCACTGCGTTTGTTCGGGAGCCCAAAATTGGGACAGACACGGAGTTGGTGTTTCGTCGACCAAATTCTGGGTTGTGTTGATCGAGTGAATCTCCTAGCATACTCGAGAAAACTCCTGAATGGTGCTGATGATCGACACTCATGACGATGGAGACTATCCCATACTATGTGAGGTCCATGATCCAAGGACATGCCGCAAACAGCCTACGTTGACCCTCAAAAATTGGTGAAGGTTCAAAACTCAACAGAACTTGCAGGTGCCCCGGGAAGGCTGGGTACAATCACTAGGTAATGGGCTTAAACAGTACAATGAGCATAGGAAGTCTACATTGACAGTACTCGGAGTAAGTGTTTGCCACCCTTCCAAACAGTGGATTTTCTCGTCAGTTGTAGAATGGCTCGGGGATCCCGTGCGAGCACTCAGTGTTGGTCTCGGAAGCATCGTCACCGACAGCGACTAATATATATGATAAGGGCGATGTAGTCGTATTTGTACAGGTTTCTTCTGAACCTTCAGCTTTGCAGACTCGAGCATATTGCATATGAAAGGGAAAAAAACAAGAATTACTCTAACGCCTTTACGCCGAATTGAGTCACCTCTCAATGTCCCGATGATCGCACCAAAGATCGACAGGGTTTGTTCGCCCTAGCCGTTTCGTCTCAATTGATCAAATGAACGATCGAACAAGCCGTATTAAGTAGAATATTAAGAGATATATCTATCAAGTATGAGGTGTTCATTTGATCAGTTGATCAGTTTCGCACTTGTAATGGAATTTCTGGACATCGAAGCTGCTGTCAGCACTCCGTCATTTCCGAGTCAACTAACACATATTTCTGTGAATGCCGAGGATGGTGACTCCTTGTCAGACTTCTTAGTCGCAGACAATAGTCAGCTAACTATCTATGGCAGTCAAGGGTCAGGAGATCCAACGCAGGTGATATAGGAAGGAAAGGAGCACTGTCAGTTAAGTGCATCGCGCATATGTCAGGTGAGAGTCGCGAATGCTACTCCCAGCGATGGTTCCGTCAATAATCGCGCCAAGCTATCCAATGACTTTTCGAGTTATTACTTGGTTACGTAGTCTCATCCTCGCCAAGAGAGTGGTCCATTACTCGTTCCTGGACAGCATCTCTCGAAGAAAAGTTTTGGTGATTTATTACGATCGCCCTTTGACCAACATAATGTGCCTTTAGTATATTTGTGTGTAGCCTCCGAAACACACTCTGATGGTATATCTGTGCACTTTCATGCTGCCACGCGATGTTCACGACGGCACAGATGGCGTAGAATATCTCAGTGGCTCTCAAAACGACACGTTATAGTGAATTTTCGGTCCTTCAAATCATATATAGCAGCTTACCAATATTGTGCTAAGCTGGATCCAGCTCCATTCCTGAGTGAAGGACACCCGGCTCTACCACACCAGCCACTGCAGAGAGACGTTCGTACGGCTGATGCTACTAATGGGTCTGGTGAGGGTTCCAAAATTCGCAGACTATCCGATCTAGTACCGTGGGTGGTGAATAAAAAGCTACGAACAGTCGACGAGTTTCTTTCTCATGCCAATAAAGAGAAAAATGTCAAGAATTTTATCCTCGGCAGTCGGGACACACCGGATGCTATGCTTAAGAAGATCTGGGCGCTAGGGACGGCCC
>NW_003207773.1:0-836 GCF_000006405.1 Perkinsus marinus ATCC 50983 | reverse complement strand
GGATGTACAGTGCTTCGTGGCAATTTGATACTATGCGAATGTGAAGAATGTGTGTTTCCTATTAGGGGATTAATGATAGTGAACAACTTATCGCTATCATAGTCTCGAAAGGTTACTTTTATCACATCACATGCTTATACCAATTTTTTACATTGATTATGCGATATAGTTCAGATCGATTCTTATTATCTCGGAAAATAACCCACATTTGGATCATATGAAGTTGACACACACTGTACGGAGCGTCCGGAATGCTGGTCTTGAGGCTCAACTCTTCAAAATTCTGCCATAGGTGCATTCGTCGTAGCAAATAAATTGGTACTTCCTGAAAACATCACTGAAAATCAGGGGTATTTTCTCGAGACTAGCATTGGAGAAATCCCGGAACAGGAAGGTAGGCAGAATTATTTAGAATCGATTTCCTCCACCTCCGCGCTCATCAGAATCCACAGCTCACATTGATGAGAAGGCCCTCCTCAAAGGACTTTCACCCCTCATGCGGCCCATAAGAGGCGTAGAACCGCCGTTATCTGCTAAGCTGCGATTGAGCCGGGCTTTAGAAGCAACCGAAGCGGAGACTGCTGTCATGGTGCTTCAAAGGTGTGGTATGAAAATTAATTCCGCACTGGGAGGGCCAATAATGTTCTTCACTTTCGCGATTTCAGATCCCTCCGGACCTGCTTGAATGTGACGGAGGCCCAAGTTCGAGTCCTCGGAGTGTCTCAACACCGCCTGGAAATGTAACTTGGGCAATAAGTTTTAGCGCATTGGTATCATAGACTTTTCGACTAGTCCCATTCCTCTTTGAAACTTGGATAACCTAGACTCTCTATCTG
>NW_003210393.1:0-1159 GCF_000006405.1 Perkinsus marinus ATCC 50983 | reverse complement strand
TTTCCAGCGATAAGAGGCGCAGTTAGCTCCCTTTATAGTGTGAAGAAGAGGTTCTGATCTGAAGCTCATATAATGTTTGGTAGTGTTGCTGTGACGAGTAGCCATCTTGGCTCAAGTGTCGTTTATCAATGCCCTCGTGGTTTTCGACTAGTCCACCACATCAGCCTCATATCAGACGTTACAAGAGCTGTAGTTATGGCCATGACATGAACTCCTGGACTTAGGGTGATCGATCAGATTACATAGCAAGATTGGCGCCGACATCCCAACGACATATTATGCACCAGGGTGTCGTTTTAGAACTTGTACAGGGTGATCAAGAAAAGGGCCGACCATCCCTCGGAATTTCTCAGCGTATGTGTAAGGAGCGTATTTTTTTCTTAGGCAAATTCAAAAAATCTGTGTTTCTCGTTAACGAATAAGAGTTTTGAGCAGAAACTTTAACAGGATATACTTATTATCATGATACATCATATGTTGAGTCGAAACGGTCATGTTCGCAACGGTTACTGATATATCATGGCGAGCGAAATAATCACCCCCGCGAACCGTGCAGATTCCTTACGCAACACAACAGAACCACTGAGTTTTCTCTTAGAAATGATTCAAACTTCATGGTTCATGGCGAAATATGACCACCCTTGCATGCCAAAACACGTGCGAGTCGGTCATCAACAGATCTCGTGAGTGCAAGGACCTCATCCGAAGAAATAGCCTTTGCAGCTTCCTGGATACCCCTCCACAGAGACTCGAGGTCGTTAAACTGCCTCCCTCCAGAGTACAACTTCCTAAGACGGGCCTACTACACGTGAACAAACTCAAACGAGCTCTCACTTCTTCAAGATGCTCCAATACCGTTCAATCGGATTTATATCCGGCGAATTGGGAGGCCAATTCATGAGCTTTCTGCCGGTAAATCCTTTCTTCTCGAGGTAGTCCTTGGTAAACTTGCTGGCATGGGAGGGGGCATTGTCTTGCATGAATATCAGTCACGCTTGGCCACCCTCCCGAGCTTCCGATACCATGGGAAGAAGCACTGGTCGAGAAGTTTAGTGTACCTGCGTGGCTCACTACTGCATCATCCCAGCCGTAGCTCTATCTCACTCTTGCGAGTTCATCTTCACTCCTTGTTGGACTCTCACGGGACCGACGACCTTCC
>NW_003208258.1:0-1404 GCF_000006405.1 Perkinsus marinus ATCC 50983 | reverse complement strand
GCCTCCATCATCGTTGGTCATTCTACGACCTCTCTCTAAGAAAACCTCCAGCTGGACCCACCATTCTAGTAGCATAGTCCTACATAAAACATTCAGATTCTGAATTTTCGAATTTTAGAAGGAATTCTATGCGGCGAAACATTCGTTTCATCGAGAGATTTTCTATTCGGCCAACGAGCCCGCTATCCGCGGATTAGGATTTACCTTACACATTGGAGCTTCTCGAGTTCATCACGAGTGCATCATATTCCCGAACAAGGAACTTATTTTATCCGCCAAAGTTCAACGACGAGCTTCAAGAGGAGACTGAATCTCTGAGATTCCGATTTCAGTGATTTTCTTACGAATAGGCCCCTAATTTCATGACCAGAGAAGTTGACTTCGCTGATAAGAACATCATCTGCGACAGCTTTTGGTGACCAACAACATACCTTTCATGCTCCCATACCTTTCATAGGTTCCGTATTTGTCATTACTTCGAACCTAAACTCTATCGTGCAACCGCAGTCGAACTTTCAGACAGAATATCCGCAAACTACGTGCGGCTATTGGACAATATCAAGCCCAGTCGACGGGAATTCTTTTTCGAGGTGGGAACTCCCTACTTTTCAGACCGCCTGAATCAGGACTGCTGTCATCTAGAGGTTCTACTACTCTGTGGCCCAAACGGTGCTATACGGCATGTTCTTGGCTTTCCCGAAGTCGCGGATGAGATTCAGCAACGAATTCAGGAAGTCCCTTGTTTCGCTCGTGATGCACTATCAACAGCGTCTTCCGCTCTTCACCCCACGGCTAGGTGCCGTTCCTGAGTTCCCAGACACCTCCCGTTGAAAGCTCGAAGCATCAAGCTCCATCTCGGTGGTGGCGACATATTAGCGATCGTGGCTGGGAGGAGAAGCTTCAACGGTAGTCTCTCTCAAATTGAGAGTCTCAATCAGTACTGAAGGAACTATCCCTGTCGCTGAGCAGAGGTCCCCATCCTCCAAGTGAATTCCCGTGAATTTGACGAGCTTCCGCCGAAATCGCAGGCAAGCGCCAGCCCTCTGTGCTGTCGAATCGAAGAGTGTCAATTTGTCTTAATCGCTCATTAGAACGTCGTTAGAGATGAAGTCTATGCAGCGCTGAGCCCTCAGGGCTCAGCGGAAAGTGCGCCCTCCTCTGAATAAGAGCAAGCCAGATATGCTGAGTTCCGGCAGCTGAACACCATGCAACCTTCGAATTTGAAAGATCGCCTCTCTCAGGGGCTAATGCGCGCCGACGCCGATGGTACACACGGTGTGACTCGCACTGCGAGTCTTAACAGCGCAGAGCTACAGTGCGTGCCAATTTGATATGCAAATGCGATTATTGTGCGTTTTTCTTGAAATTAATGATAATCGCAGATTGATCTCAAGTACAGTCATA
>NW_003211254.1:0-1661 GCF_000006405.1 Perkinsus marinus ATCC 50983 | reverse complement strand
ACCGCAGAGTTCGCAACGAAGTCGCCTTTCCAAGAGAGGTAATAACAGAAATCTTCCGAGTGCGTAAGATTCACAACACATCTCCTACTTAGAGCTACTCAATATCATTATGCTACGTCGTTGGTCCTTCTGAAGCAGTCGGGCCATTGGGACTTGGCAGAAGAGGTGCTCGCGCTGTGAGGTGTATTGCTTTGCTGTATTCGATCGTCGTAGTTATTCGAAGAAGCACGCAAGTACGAGTGGAATTCCGAGTGTCCGATTGCGTGGACATCAATCCTCCAAACGCCGGCGATATTCATCCCGGATCTGCGGCCTCCACAACCATGGTGGGACGAGAGGAAAGAATTGCCTATGAACGAGGTGTCATCTGTAGGGATCGAACTCGGGTCCTTCGGGTTACCTCAGGCACTCTTAGAGAATCGGGCTATCATAGAGAAGGAACTGCGTGCTTCCCTTCGTGGTGTAATACCGTCTCTTTTTCAACTCTTCGTCGAATGGAAGTATAGGTGCGATGGACCATGCAAGATGTGCAGCCTATGCTCACGGACCCTGGTGGGAAATGGCAACAATATCAGCTATACACAGAGCGAGCTACAACCGCTTTTTCTGAGGTTAATCGAGTGAGATTGAGAGCGTATCATCAGAATGTTCTTGTAGTCCATTTTTCCCAAGACCTCCCACCGACTGGTCAAAGCATTGCCTGGAAGAACACGAGCGACTAAGAGTTTCCAAGGCCTACCTTATGTATCGTACAATAACGAGGAGATCACAATTATTCGGATGACCCCGGGTGAGGGTAATCCTCCATTTGTGTACTCTCGAAGGTGCTAAGGTACGAGAGTGGTTCGTCACAATGGCGGTAGTAATGCACGGTTGACCAGCATTATGGGCCTCATTGGATGCGAGGGCGTTTGGGTCGGCTGTGGTGATGATGAGAGAGAAATAAAAGCAGGCGAAGTCATCACATTAGACGATAGTGAGTTCAATGCTATTTCTCTATAGTGGGGGCAGTTGCGAAGCACGAGATAGTCGCGTGATGAGTGTAGTTGCGGAACGCGATAGGAATAGACTAGCCTCATAGCTGAGGGAGTAGGACTGAGGATCAATGAGTGGCGATAATATAAGGATTGATGTGTTTGGGTGTGTAGTGGGTCAAGACTCGTGTACTCCCGAGACGGTTGTTCGGATCAGACAGTGTAGGGTCCAATCGAAGAAGGCCATGGGATAGTAGTTTTCACGTCAGCTGCTATCCTGAATGTATAGTATTCAAATAGAGATACAACAATGCCGCTAGGTTGAGTATGTCAACGTTCTATGTTATTCTTGAGACGATGTTCCCGAGGGCTCTCCATTCAAATGTCAAGTGTGCTTAGGTGTTGATCATTGGTACCGCCATGAGGGAACTGAGGAGCATTGGCACATCCTCGTTGGAACGATGCATCCTGACCTAGTGGATAAGCCATGGATATTCACAAAGTAGTATTTTCACTAGCGGTAGAGGTATGTTGCCTATCCTCAGTTGTTTCAATGGACATACAGAGTTCGAGAAGATCAGGCTTGATAAACTGCAGGAGTACAAGAAAATGGCCGACGCAATTGGGTGAAAAATCCAGCGCCTCTTTGGAGCTTTCCTGCCATCCCGCATCCACTCTAGTTACGAG
>NW_003211507.1:0-1250 GCF_000006405.1 Perkinsus marinus ATCC 50983 | reverse complement strand
ACGACTGTGATGTTGGAATTCAACTCCGTGTTTATCACGCGTGGAAGAAAGCTTCTTCCAGACTAGGATGAGATCACAGTTTGTGATACTGCGACTCACGGGATTGTCCTTGAATAGTGTCAACTCCTGATATGTGTGTCACATGATATGTGATGACAATGAGGAGGCACTGCGATGAGTGTGTGGCAGAGTTGTTCCCGGACAATCCACCTCAATAGACCTGTCAACATAACATTGCTGTATTGCGTCATGATAGCATCCATTGTAGTTGTTTCAGCATACATCTCCTAGATGCTTACCAGCTTTCCTATTATCGTCGTCCTCCTCGTCTTCCTTCCATCGTATGCTAGAAGGATGGTGTCTATCAGCAGTCAAGAGTGGCTCACTCCCACCGACAAGACTTGTGAAATGTTCTCCATGGGTGTTAGTAAATTCCTTCTACAGGGCACCACATTGGTCAACGACGGTTCTGTTTTCTCGGAGGTCATCAACGTCACAATGGTCAACGAAATTGTCGATTGTGCCAGAAAATATGGGACTGGTACAGCCCTTTTGTTGGTCTCAGACAGCTACCCCTATCACCAATGCTCCCCCGATATATTCAGTTTTGCTACCTTCGAATCTCAGATTCAGCCTTATATCACTCAATATGATGTAGAGGAGGTGAGGTTCTGGGTTTGGGCAGGAAACTGTCAACAGTTCTTCTGGCAAATCGCGCAAAGTGTTGGGTCGATCATAAGCCGCAGGCTCAAGACCAGGACTGGGAAGCCTGTCAGAGCGTCGATCGGGTGAGTAAAATCGCCAGTCGCTTCTGCATTCAGAATAACCGGTCTGAGTATGCTGGTGTAGAGGCAACGTCTGGCCCGTAAGATTGATCCACGACGTGGTATAGTTTGTTCTCAGTTTCGGAGCGGAGCCCTCGGACTCACCACTGTGGAATTACGTAGAAGCAGCCCGGCTGGAACGCTCTTTCGATACCGTTTCGATCCACTTCGGGTATCGGACACTCTTTTCGGATAACATGGTTAATGCTGATTTCGCTCGTCGAACCGTTCAGCGCCTGCTTACCCTCGGGGTACCAGCGTCAAAAATCGAGCTATCAGTAAGCCATGGACTCCTTTAGGCGGGAATCGTCTTGCTGATGCTGATTTGATAAGGGCGTTTGCGTTCAAATACGGTGTTATATTTCAGGTAGAGTGTACCGGATACTCACCTGGCGAATTTCAACCTCCTCGTACTTATCCTGAACT
>NW_003211799.1:0-1331 GCF_000006405.1 Perkinsus marinus ATCC 50983 | reverse complement strand
TCTGTGTGCCTGATGGTATGAAAGGCGAGGAGGAGCTCGTGAGGGCTCTCAACGAGGGGGAGGACAAGACGGCTACTCAAGAGGGTATTGTGGTCTTGATTGAATTGGTGTTGAAGGCAGTGTTTAGGGGCGGACGATGATGAAGCTGATACGCATAAGAGGGAGCTGGAGGCTCTCAAGGAGACCGATCCAGAATTCTATAAGTGGGCATTCGTCTGAGGCGCTCGAGCTTGGGAATGAACGAACTGCTTGCAGATTCCTTCAAGAGACGGATCAAGACTTGTTGGAGTTTGGCCAGGGTGAAGAAGAGGAGGAGAAGGGCCCTAGAGCGAAGGAGAGGAAGCAACCGCAGGCTAAGGCTGACACTGGGGTAGTAGGGGGCCTTATAGCCGCTCTGGGAACGACTCTTGCAGAAGCTCGTTACCATAGGTGCTTACGATGGAGCGGTTGAATGAGCTGACGGAGGCAGCTGAGGGGAAGAAGGACGGCAATAAGTCCCTGAAGGCCCTCCGAGCAGTCCTCTCAGCCTATCGGGTGGCCAGTCGCATGAGCAGGGGAGAGGCGAAGGAAGGGGCAGAGTCCGAGGAAGGTAGTGTGGCAGGGGTCTGGGGGTATGTGGGCCAGCTTGGGCCCTTAGGAAACGACTCAGCTGCTCCTGGTATTCGCATTGAGGATGCGACAGTGTTTAACGCCGTATTGGAGTGGACTCTGAAAAAAGTAGGAAGGGCAGCTTAGGTGTTCACTGCGAGGAGGTCCGTGGCAGGCCCCGGAGCTCCTGGATTATCATGACAAGCAAGTTGCCAAGACCAAGGGGGCTGCTGCTGCTGCTGCCGGGGGCGGCGGTAAGACGTTTATGCTGGGCCGTTTATTCTGGAGTGAAAGTCTCAACTTATTGCAGCAGCTTACTGACCTCGACACGCAGGAGTTTGTAATACTATGGGGGTCTTAAGGGGGTTTAACGTAGGGTGGCATGGGCAGGTGCTGTGGCAACTGGGTAATGGTAGTGCTTTGAAGTACCTCATGCAGTTGAAGAAGTTGAAGCCGCTAGTAATAAATGAGCTCTGCAGGAAGTGGGCGAAGGGAGGTAAGCCAACAAAGAGGGGAGGGAGTGGGCCAGTTTGGTCTTCCTCAGCTGCCCAGGGCACTAAGTTGGCGGCCTTCTCGGCGCTGTACAATCTGGTGGGGCAAATACTAAAGGGCGGTGTTTCCTCTAAGAAGGGTATTGAAGGGGCTGGGCGGGAGGTTGAGGGCATAATGAGGCGGATGTATAGGGCGTAATGATAGGGGCATGCGAGGGCCTCTCTATAGGTCGCTGCAGATATGTCGTATCG
>NW_003202766.1:1201-10924 GCF_000006405.1 Perkinsus marinus ATCC 50983 | reverse complement strand
ATGCGGCCTACCATGCGAGAGATATAGTAGCAGTTAGCGATCTCAGGTACGCGTTTAAGACCTAATCAGACTCTTGGCCGCGGGATGGTTGACGACGGTACGTCCGAGAAGGGATTCAGATGTCCCTCTTCAAGTATCACAGGAATACTCAATCACTACATGAGTGATATGCACCGCTAGTCTAATGGTTAGGATATCTGCCTTCCAAGCAGATGGTCCGGGTTCGATTCCCGGGCGGTGCAGTCCGTATCAACGAGAGAAGGGTCTCTAGGCTATCGTAGAATAGTTATGCTCAGCACGTCAGGGCGATACAGGAGTTTCTATGTATGAGCAGCTTGGCGCAGTGGATAGCGTGTTGGGCTCATAACCCAAAGGTCCTTTGATCGAAACAAGGAGCTGCTATTCATTACAATACACTCGAGATGGTTATTAAACTGAGAGGTGCAGCTTATCGACTGCATAGATCAGTCTTACCGAAAAATTTCCACTAAACAGAGTCGGTGTTTTCGTACCATTCCGTGCGGTTGGCCCAACCGTGCCAGTTCAGGGGAAAAACAACATTAATAAAGCGTTGTCCATGCATAGAAAAGAGCTATTCACCTAGAGCAGAACTCCTTGCAGGAATGATGAATGACCGCCCGGTACCGCAGAACGCGTTGCGGAGATGAAACAACCGCCCAAATTCACGAGCCGCCGCATGCGGTTTCAAAATGTGCTTGCAAGCAGGAACTTCGATGTCACGAAAAAGTTGTGCAGCTTGTGCCGAGCTAGCTGTAGTATGCGATGAGAACTTCAGCAGTTGGAGTTATCAACCGAGATAGAATGCGGCCTACCATGGGAGAGATATAGTAGCAGTTAGCGATCTCAGGTACGCGTTTAAGGCCTAATCAGACTCTTGGCCGCGGGATGGTTGACGACGGTACGTCCGAGAAGGGATTCAGATGTCCCTCTACAAGTATCACAGGAATACTCAATCACTACATAAGTGATATGCACCGCTAGTCTAATGGTTAGGATATCTGCCTTCCAAGCAGATGGTCCCGGGTTCGATTCCCGGGCGGTGCAGTTCGTATCAACGAGAGAAGAGCCTCTATGCTATCGTGGAACAGTTATGCTCAGCACGTCAGGGCGATACAGGAGTTTCTATGTATGAGCAGCTTGGCGCAGTGGATAGCGTGTTGGGCTCATAACCCATAGGTCCTTTGATCGAAACAAGGAGCTGCTATTCATTACAATACACTCGAGATGGTTATTAAACTGAGAGGTGCAGCTTATCGACTGCATAGATCAGTCTTACCGAAAAATTTCCACTAAACAGAGTCGGTGTTTTCGTACCATTCCGTGCGGTTGGCCCAACCGTGCCAGTTCAGGGGAAAAACAACATTAATAAAGCGTTGTCCATGCATAGAAAAGAGCTATTCACCTAGAGCAGAACTCCTTGCAGGAATGATGAATGACCGCCCGGTACCGCAGAACGCGTTGCGGAGATGAAACAACCGCCCAAATTCACGAGCCGCCGCATGCGGTTTCAAAATGTGCTTGCAAGCAGGAACTTCAATGTCACGAAAAAGTTGTGCAGCTTGTGCCGAGCTAGCTGTAGTATGCGATGAGAACTTCAGCAGTTGGAGTTATCAACCGAGATGGAATGCGGCCTACCATGGGAGAGATATAGTAGCAGTTAGCGATCTCAGGTACGCGTTTAAGGCCTAATCAGACTCTTGGCCGCGGGATGGTTGACGACGGTACGTCCGAGAAGGGATTCTGATGTCCCTCTACAAGTATCACAGGAATACTCAATCCCTACATAAGTGATATGCACCGCTAGTCTAATGGTTAGGATATCTGCCTTCCAAGCAGATGGTCCGGGTTCGATTCCCGGGCGGTGCAGTTCGTATCAACGAGAGAAGGGTCTCTAGGCTATCGTAGAATAGTTATGCTCAGCACGTCAGGGCGATACAGGAGTTTCTACGTATGAGCAGCTTGGCGCAGTGGATAGCGTGTTGGGCTCATAACCCAAAGGTCCTTTGATCGAAACAAGGAGCTGCTATTCATTACAATACACTCGAGATGGTTATTAAACTGAGAGGTGCAGCTTATCGACTGCATAGATCAGTCTTACCGAAAAATTTCCACTAAACAGAGTCGGTGTTTTCGTACCATTCCGTGCGGTTGGCCCAACCGTGCCAGTTCAGGGGAAAAACAACATTAATAAAGCGTTGTCCATGCATAGAAAAGAGCTATTCACCTAGAGCAGAACTCCTTGCAGGAATGATGAATGACCGCCCGGTACCGCAGAACGCGTTGCGGAGATGAAACAACCGCCTAAATTCACGAGCCGCCGCATGCGGTTTCAAAATGTGCTTGCAAGCAGGAACTTCGATGTCACGAAAAAGTTGTGCAGCTTGTGCCGAGCTAGCTGTAGTATGCGATGAGAACTTCAGCAGTTGGAGTTATCAACCGAGATGGAATGCGGCCTACCATGGGAGAGATATAGTAGCAGTTAGCGATCTCAGGTACGCGTTTAAGGCCTAATCAGACTCTTGGCCGCGGGATGGTTGACGACGGTACGTCCGAGAAGGGATTCTGATGTACCTCTACAAGTATCACAGGAATACTCAATCCCTACATAAGTGATATGCACCGCTAGTCTAATGGTTAGGATATCTGCCTTCCAAGCAGATGGTCCGGGTTCGATTCCCGGGCGGTGCAGTCCGTATCAACGAGAGAAGGGTCTCTAGGCTATCGCAGAATAGTTATGCTCAGCACGTCAGGGCGATACAGGAGTTTGTACGCATGAGCAGCTTGGCGCAGTGGATAGCGTGTTGGGCTCATAACCCAAAGGTCCCTTGATCGAAACAAGGAGCTGCTATTTATCATAATACACTCGAGATGATTACCAAACTCAAAGGTGCAGCTTATCGACTGCATAGATCATAAATTTTCACTAAACAGAGTCGGCGTTATCGTACCATTCCACGTGATTGACCCCATCGTGCAAGTTCATGAAGGAACAGCGTTGATAAAGCGTGTCCGTCCAAAGAAAAGTTATCTGTCCGTTATCGAGGAGTTACTCCTCGATAACCGATTAACTCTGCTTAGCATCATTAACCATTCCTCAGGAGTAGTTACGCCTAACACGTCGATGGGATACCGAAGTGTTTGAACGTGAGCAGTTTGGTGCAGTGGATAGCGTGTTGGGCTCAGTGGGCACCACATGAGCGGATGAGGCTTCTAACAGCTCATTTAGGTTCAACTGCTGAAATTCAGCAGTTATTACTGAAATTCCTGAGACTGAAATTTTATTACTGAAATTACTTTACTGAAATTCAACCCGGCATATTAGGGGCTCTATCCGACCGTCAGAATATATGATACTGTGGTAATAGCCGTGAGAATGTAGCCATCAAACAAGATGAGATGATGTGAACACAAGTACGTCCAAACAGCATTGAAACCCATTCTCAGCGACAATGTTCAGTGATGCAGCAACTTCATTGGAGCGGAGCGAAATACGTATCACATATTAAAATACAGCTGCAAGAGCAATGGTGAATCACCATTAGTGATATTATCAATTCATCCCATCAGGTAGAGCCATAGCGGATTTTAAACAGTCTCGACATCGATTCAGTATAATCTTCATATCATCTTCAGTGATAATTCGTACAGTGTTGGTCGCCTAATTCAGCAACGTTACCCAGGATCCAACTTTCCACCAAGAATCGCACAGACATAAAACTCACGCTGAACTTCCTCAACTCTGCCTTGAATGTGTCGATGAATGTTCTGAATCCAGTCGCCAGGATTTGCTGTTGGTAGGTTGGGAGCTCTCCGAACTCCTCTCGGGCTGCCACGTGTACTGCTTCCGGAGCTATCACATGCACAATAATTCTTCCTCCATTTTCAGCCTACCATTACTCATCTCGCTGCCAACAATCTCCATGAGTTCAGCGATTTCCATCGAAGTCTCCTCAGCTTGTTGTTTCTGAGGTACAGCATATCTCCATCGCTAATGTGTGTAGATTCACTTCAACGTCTCCGTCCAGCGGCCATTCCCCCGTCCGTCTCCACGCTGCAATACAGTACCTTTCTACTACATCATACTGCAGTGGAAGAGCATAACTACCGACAAGCCTCCCAGTCCTCACAGTCTGTGCAGTGTGTAATGACTTGTGAAGGGTCACTGCTTATGGTGAGGCACACATCGCATATCAACGGCTCATCATCTAGCGCCCCATAACAAACCTAGCCAACCGAAATTCACATCGTCTCACCTTTGCCACCAGCAGCCTTCAACGTTTCACTTCTAGCTGCCCAAGTCAACAGTCTCGAGGCATGCCCCCTAGGGCATGTGACATCACCCTAAGGGGGCCCTATTCATCTCCTACACATTGCACCATGCTTACCCCCATTTCCTCCCCTGGCTTATACGGTGGGACGTCTTTCCACTCCTGCGGTACCCCTTTGCTGTCCCGCAGCGTATGGTCTGGCTCCACTCTAACCTTGGCAGTCTCTGCCGGGAATTCAGCTCCGTGACCCGTATAGCTCAGGTTAGCATCACCTGCTTATGATAGTACCACAGACAAGAGTCGGGCATTATCACCTGTATCAGCTGTGATGCTCTCCACCGTTGCAGGCCACCATACTCGCGATACAGCATCAGGATCGTCAGAATCAACCTGTATTAGGAAGCAGTGTGGGAAAATATGCATACGACCAACTACATGTATTAGTAACGAAATGAGAGTTTTGAGGAGATTTTCTGATAATTCTCATTGGTTCTCGTATACCTCTACTGGAATTCGTATACAAACTTGTATAATTAGCTTTGGAAACTCCTGAGCTCAACTGAGGTAAGCCGAGAATCTTCGTAGCATATACACTAAGTAGCATGTACTTTTCACAATGCCAGTACTATACACATAGGAGCGTCAATTGAAGATGATCGCGAAAAACCCACCTCGTCATCAATCAGCTCCCACCTGACCAAAATTTCCATGCCCTTCTTGAGGCCGTGTAAGACGTCCTCTTCCTTCTCCTGATGGGACACCTTAGCCTTCCTGAACAGCAGCAATCACACTCTCCACTATCTCAGTTACCACCCTGACTCCCATTGGAGAGCTTACGATAAAATAACCACCAAATTGATCTCGTCGAAAAACAACAGCGACAAAAAAACAGCAGTTTGTTACCAGCGATCACATTTTATCATATTCATCTGATCACCATCCGTAACAATTTTACTTGTGTTGTTGTTGTTGCTCAATAGCAGAGGTGCTGCTGGCCTCCTCCTCCCCCTCCTGCGAACTCATGCTTGACACGGGCCTTTTCGACATACTACACGAGAAATCCCAACCGACTGACTCAAAAAACGACGAGTGCGATTCAGTAACAAACCCAACACACATTGTTTAACAACCAGAGACAAAATTTCAGCAATGATATTTCTCTAGAGGTGTTTTAAAAATCACTCCGGGGCCGGCAGATACGTATCAACAGCATTGCTGCTGCTACTGCTGCTTGACGATGTATTGGCCGCTGCCGCTACTGCAGGAACCCTCACTTGCCACAATGGTCGGGCTGACTCCAGACGATGTGTCGGCACGTCAATCACCAATACGTAACTACCACAACCACTACAAGGGGAGATACGAACAACACATTCTAAAGAACTTATTTTTCCAATTCGGGAAAAAACATATACCAGCAACGATTTCGAATATGACGGTTTCATTCCAATGTATAAGAGCTAACCATGCTTTGTTAAAAACTCTCATTCGTTTTCGAGAAACACTAAATTTTCGGAGAATTTGCCCAACAAAAAACGCTCCTTACCTATTCCCTGTTATTATCAGGCGACGGCCCTGCTCGTCGAATTGATGAGCTGCATAGGGGAAGTCCGCCGGTACACCGTCTACTGTTGCCAAGAAGGATCGCAGCACCGCATGCTCCGGATTATAACTAAAACAATAGAGCTCACCAATGACCGGTATAATATCCCCGACGTGCCTCCTGATAACCATGTCATCGCCATAGAGCATTCTAGGAAGCCTCATTCTCTTAGCCATAGCTCCAGCATTCTTCGACGTAGCAGCACCAGTAGTAGCAGTAACGCCTTCTGCCGTGCTACGAGTGAAGTCCAGGAAGCCCACCATAGGCTTGGTAACTAGTCCTCCCACACCACGAAGGATACCCTTGCCGAGGCCGTTGATACCCTAACAAAGCTCAGATAGAATTCTCGATAATTTTGTCTCGATTTTTTCAAGGTACGGGTTCTAAGGACGTGGAGTTCAATAGCATCTACTTCAAGAATTCAGCTCCCAACTCGCCTCAGATGAGAAACTCCGGCATTGTACAATTTGGCAATGTTCAGACTGCGCGTACTGTATGCAACCGACAGGGAAAAGAGGGTTGCCACTATAGATTCCAGTGAGCATTCTCATCGGCTCTTACTTCGTAGTGGACAACCACAAATTCACATTTTGCTATAAAAATTCCACATGTATAGAATTCATATTGCCGAAAGCGATACCACAATCTCAGGTCAACTACCTCTTGTTCAACCGCCTCCACCGGTTTCAGTACAAGGCCAGAGATACCCGAGAGTATACCTCTACCAAACGATGCAGCACCAACAGCAACACCGTCCCCCATATGGACTGGCCTATTACGCTGAGCAAACCGTTGGCGGTCTTGCTGGAATCTGGACAATACAATAACAATAATAACAAACGAAGCATCTAAGAGGACCCACTCGTCGTCCTGTGTGAGGACACTCATGGTCTGTGCTGCTGTCCCTGCTATCTTTCCCAAGGAGTTGAACACACCGAAAGCTGTATTCCGCACGAACGACCGCGCTCCCTTCGCCGTACCACCAGCAACACTCAGAACATCACCAGCGCTTTGAACCTGACCTCGAATGAATCTTCGACTTCGACGACCTGACCAAAGATGTGCTCACATTCATAATGGCCGAGTAAGGCTCGTAGAATAGATCTGAAATCCCCTGACTGACGTGATTGAACAGACCTATAGGATTCCCAATAGCATCGGCCGATCCCATAATCGTTCGGAGCTCCCGGAACCTGACAAGAGCTTAAACTACTACTACTACCACTCGCTGAGGAACTTGCTTACAATTGATGCTTATAATGTTCTGCTATTATGGTATGGAGAGAACTACGGCTAACACTTAGACTGTATAGGATCAATGCGTTCAATTGCACCGGGGAATGGTCCACTGCTGACATCGATGCTAATACACGATACACCAGACTGTAGCTGAAATGGAGTAAATCAATTGACAGTGGGGCGGCTGCATAAACTCACTCCTTCAGGAATTTCTGTTCGGTGCTGCCCGGAGAGAACGACACGAACACCCTAGTCGGATGCAAAGTAAAAACCTGTCACCAACCGTTCTGCTTTTATCACTAACCGTCCTGTTACATCGAAATGAAGATCATTGCTGCTGTCCTCAGGCAGAAGCTCAATCTCTGGCTTTACCTCAGCGGGCCACTGTCGACCCTTACCATTGGCGTCGGAGTGAATTCCATCTATCAGCGACACCTAAGGGGAGTTAGTGAGAGTTTCAATGGTGCCGCTATACTCACCATGTCGAATATGAAGCCGAAGTCAAATGCCAGTTCAGACTCCTGCACGAGAATGCTCAGGTTATCGAAATATCTGAGAAAAAATACTGCGGTCAGGAATCGAACTCGGGACCTTTCTACGTCAAGCTAGCTTCTATATCCCTCAACGAAGCAGCGACTTCCAGCATTGGATGAGATGCTCTCTGTGGGACTCCTTGCTGCTGCTGCTGTGACCGTGAGTTCCCTGACACAGACACCCGTGGTGAAATATATGTTCGCTTTCCTCAACTGAGCTCACGAATTCCCTCACTAATTATAGGAAATTATAGACTAATTCGGGTAGGCATGTGAAGAAACCAACGAGAATTTCCCTAAAATTCCTCAGAATTTTCATATTGTCACCAACACATAGACATGGTCAACAACCAATACGAGGACCAACAGTGTGGCACCTGTCGAGGAACGGGCGAACATGACGGGATATACTGCACTGAGGTTCTGATTATCCACTCTAATATCTTGTACGGCTAGATGGAAATCCCTGAGGCAAAAGAATTTCAATTACGGCACGATAATCATACAATGCATGGCAGACCTGTGGTGATGCTTTATACTAGCAACGCCTTCAATCCCGATGA
Source organism: Perkinsus marinus ATCC 50983 (assembly GCF_000006405.1). Classification (NCBI taxonomy): domain Eukaryota; phylum Perkinsozoa; order Perkinsida; family Perkinsidae; genus Perkinsus; species Perkinsus marinus. Next base: position 2,697 of record NW_003202766.1, on the reverse strand, counting down.
TACCAGCAAAGAGTAGCTCGCTCCTGGGCCGACCTCGCACCGGTCCGATCAATGATACACCTATACCCTTGAATTCTGCTCGGTAACTGATAACGGAGCGCCATAATTTGTCAAATATCCATCCATCCGACAAAAGAGCGCTCGCCCTACACAGAATCTACTGCTCTATCTTGACGTTTACTCCCAGTTAATGGTCGTTGTCCTCTATCAGAGCCCGCCCGAATAGGCCCGGCAGGCAATGCCAGACGAGACACCCCTGTTCCGATAGCACTGCGACAGCAAGTATACATTATCAATGATACAGCGTAAGCTTACTCATTATAGAGGATGAAGACCTTAGTTGGTCCACTGCTCGTCACCTTATACTGGAGCCTTTGACTGCGGCCTCTGAGGGGTGCTACTAATACACCAGAATGCTCGAATGCTGGAGCACTAGGCCCGCCACTCTGAGCCGAGGCCCTCGCAGCTGACGCCTGACTGTTGCTTTGTTCTGGTATGAAGTCAACAATAGTGCCTAAAGGTAAGTGCGCAACTTCCCACCACGTGGTGAAGGCCAGGCCTCGACTCACTCCTTTTCGAGGCGGGGTCTAACAGAATCTCCAGTTTCTTAGGCTTGGTCGGCTCATACCAGGCAAACGGAGTTGAAGAGTGGCGGAGGAGTGGTATGAAATAGGCCTGAAAATACAGAATTGAGGCCAACAACAAGGCCTGATCCTACCCTAGTATGAGCCTGTCGAACCCACATAGAATTGTCAGAGTTGTTGCGTAGTGAGTAACTCGCAATGGTATAGTCCTCAGCGCCGAAGACAATAAACACACAACTGCGGTATGGCCGTACATCAACTCGTATATTCATGAACATTCCTGAAATGGGAATACGCCAAGCTTGAGAGTGGAGGTAATAAGGGATACCTTCCGTCTCTTGAAACACTTGACAAACAGCATCGCCAACAACACGGTCAACCGCGAGATGACCTGACCTACACACCGAAAGGTCCCCGGTTCGATCCCGGGGTAAGACATCTTACCAACCCCATCCAGCGTCCTTGAGCTTCACTTGCAGCATCTTAGGCAGATCGACTTGCCACCATTTAAAGCTCGTCTGCTGGTCCGGTTCCAAGTCAAGTGCCGTGGCAGAAGGCGAGTCCTACAAACGACGACATCCTGTTAGTAAGTCAACTGAGATGGTCCACCAAAAGTCATTCCATTTTGCTTTTCCAGTACGAATACACACCAGGGAATCGCCATAGTAGATAGGGTACTATACCTTCCTACCACGCTAATATATTGGAAATGTGTCGGTTGCATAAAGTCATAAAATACTCAAAACGTAAGAGTATTCACTATCATCATCATCATAATCATTCAGATGATCCGAAATATCCACATTCCAGGCGACCTAGGTCTATGCAGCATCAACTATATCCAGCTTAGGCGCATGCCAGAGCCCTAGCCACTCCTTACAGCTTGCTTCACTAGTATCGACCGGTCCGTCA
>NW_003202766.1:0-1101 GCF_000006405.1 Perkinsus marinus ATCC 50983 | reverse complement strand
TCATCGGCCTCCTCTACTGCAGTGTCGGCAAATCATCACTTGGCATGTTCCGAATGAACCCCACCAGAGCTCGCCATAGCCGAGGGCGGAAGAAGACTTTGATCGCCCCCAATCTGAAGTTGAACAACATCTTAGGGTGTTTGCCTTTCTCTTCTATCGCGATCCGTTTGTCCGAGACGAACACAGTGATGTCAACCAACTCCTCTGTGGTGTCGCTCAACAAGAGATCATTATCAGGCCCATTGGTGATGCTCAATGCCTTGATACCGAAGGTCAGCTTAGTGTACATATGATGGACCTTAGCCATAGCAGTGATCGCACTAGCAGAGAGATCTATACTGGGCCGACCCTCCATACAGTGGATGCTCACAGTAGTCGTAGGTATGGACACTTCAACCGATATGAAACTGGCCCAGTTGAGCTGTTCTCTGTCCCCCACCATCCCGCTTGGCCTTGCTGATTCCACTGACTTCTCCTCCTCCTTATGATGATGATGCCCGTCCTCACTAGTCGGCAATTCAAAGTTCAACCCCGTGGACTTCCTGAGCGGCCTCACCGCCGCCGCCGTCTGTGGTGGCGCCGTCGTAATGGTGGTAGTGGATGATGATACCACAGGAGTAGCCAGTAGCATGAGCCGTAGTGCACGTATAAGAGCATGATATCGATTAGCATCTAGACAGACCCTAAGAGGCTCCGTTACATCACCCCTCAGTCGAACCCTCGTCGGTGCCGGTCTCAACTTCGACGTCTCAGAGTCTTCCTCCTCCTCATTATCATCATCAATACTCAAGGGCTTTGATATTATGAATACCCTCATCCACAGTTCAACTCTGTCTAGTATAAGACTTCGGTGCCCACCCGGCCTGAGCAATTCCCCTCGAACTCCCGTCATGCCGATTTTCCATACATCGGTAGTCGGGTTTTCCAACCCCCTCTCTTTAGAGCAGACCTCAGCCACTTCAGCTGCTATACTAGTCTTCTCGAGTTCACTACGGCTAAGGGAGGCCAGGGAAAAGGTACCAAGATTGAGAACTATGTAGACTCCCGAGTTGTATGTGTGTACAGGTAACAGTATGGTTGGTGCCTCAACGCGGACCTGAC
>NW_003208054.1:0-1213 GCF_000006405.1 Perkinsus marinus ATCC 50983 | reverse complement strand
CCGCGCCACAAAACTATCATCATCATCTCCATCCCACTTCCCAAAGGCAATAGTAGTGCTACTCCCTTCCAAGAGAGCAACGGCTTTACCTTTCCCCTCTAAACGCTCTTCTGAAAACAATAAAAACAATTAGAAAAATTATCGCGGAAAAAAACCAAGTCTATCACGTATTAGCACGATCAACAACAACGATCAACTATTCCGTCGGAAAACCAAAACTACAGGGAGAAAATTCAAGAACCGAATATAAATATAAAATACTCATAAAAGTGCATCCACATATACTTCTCAAAATGAAAATATAAATCAACAGCCTTGTGCCCCTTCTCCGCAGCATCAGTAACCACCAAGAGAACACAAAAACGTGATTTTGAAACTCGAGCCACTCAGCAACACTGTAATCAACGACCGAAATAGAAAATAAATTTCTCCCATAAGTAGACCGTTATATCTTCACAATTGTTTTCGTGAAATTTCGATGACTCGAAATTATTTCCCAAAACCGATCTCAACGGAGACAATTTGTCAAAAACACGAAATTTAATTTCACTTCGAACACCTGCGAGTACCACCTTCACAACACTCACCTTCAGAAAGAGAATCCAACAGCAAATGCCAAATCGCAAACGGTTTCGACATACCCGAAGTCAATAACGCAAACACGTATACCTGCAGAGTAGCTCTGCTACTACTATCACATACATATACTATAAACGTGAGAAAATATAACAATACTGTCACAGTAAGGGAAGAACCCCGTAAGCGCTACCATATTCCGACCTCCTACGTCGAGAAGACCTGCAGTCGTATGAACTAAGTCTGATTGAGGCATACAAAACAACACCAACAAAAATAAAAAATCCGCGACTCAATTTGGAATTTCATCACAGCCAGTCCTTCTCAGACCGTACCACTCCTCCCTGAATTCACCCCGAACGATAACCCATGACAGTCTGTAGCGAAGTTGTCATTGCGAATACCCCCCATAGGCTTGCTTCACCCACCGGTATGACGTCGTCCATATCGACCAACTCCTTCCCATTAGCCGCCAATGCATCTCTTCTCAACAACGACGTCACCGACAGCAACTTCTCCATCGCATGCGGATACAAGCCTGATACATCAGCGAGTTAACATTCAATACTTTCACACCAACAACCCAGGTTCAATCCTAACACCTCGCATATTCACATCGTTTAACGCGTGGAGTGTT
>NW_003208284.1:0-1815 GCF_000006405.1 Perkinsus marinus ATCC 50983 | reverse complement strand
TTATTGTTAGCAAGCGAGCTGCTAGTATATTCCATTGCTATGCCCGAGCCTTTAGAGGTGATAGAACTATGTGGCAGACAACCACTTCACTTCCAACATCATTAGGAAAGCATCGTTCCATTACTTGTCGACAACACCCCTGTGACTACTGTCGTATCCCAATTTGGAATATTTTCTTCGTTCATCATCGGACCGATGATAGTGTTCGATATGCCCGGGCACGCTAAAATATTTCCGGAATGGAAATTTTCGGGAAAATTTCCGGAAATTTTCCCCGAAATATAATCAATCGAGAAATTTTCGCTCGCCCTGTCGGGCGAGCGCTCTAGTACTACAGGTTGTTGCGTTGCCATTTCAATGCCAATTCCAATTCCAATGCCAATGCCAGTGTATTGCGTTAATGACATGTACCGATGATTCACAATCGTAATCCATAAAACTTGCTATGATCGTAGCGTTGTAACGGAATGTTCCTCGACAGCGTATGATGTTGCCCAAAATGACCACCGGACGATCAGGGCGTCGTGGTAGAGGCTCTGGAAGGGGTCGTTCGGACTGTCGAGGATACTATTATCTTGTGAAGAAGTCAGTCGAAGATGGCAAGACGACCAGTGTCCATCGTTGTATACGTTGCGTGGAGGAGGGGTGGGAAAGTCCTCAAGATTATGCAATAGACATTCCCACGAGATTCCACGATCACATATTGAAGTCGCACCCGCATGCTCTGCAAGGTCTTAGCGCGATTGGGAGATTGGTGGTATTGTCAATGATGTGTTCGTAAAATGCCAAGAGACCCTCAGGCCGGCCATATCCGATGCGATGCGAAAGTACAATGTGGACGAGAACTTCTGAGATGTTCTGAGATAAGAACGAGTTCTTTTTTTATGAAGAAAGAACTCTGAGATGGACATGCCCAACGTCAGATGAGCACAGTGGTTGTGTCACAATCTACTCTAGCAACACTGTTGTATCGAGCTATCATCAGCGTAGAAAGAATTTTGGGCGAGCGAAGAAAAGGAAGATCTGCGCGCAGCAAAATACTTCCATTTGGCATACACATACTAGCAGACTGCTAGCAGTCATTATTATTATTTTTTCTTTCGAGGATTCAACTTAGAATAATACGAATTTCGTTTGAGATAGAATATTACATTTCGCCATCGAAAACGGATGGAATTTTACGAAAAAGTATTATGTTTCCAGTATTTTTTCATCCCGAAAACGGAGCGGAAATTTTTCGGAAAATTTCCGTGCCCGGAAATTTCCAAATGCCCGTGCAAACGCTGGGAATTTTCCGACGACATCGGTTTCCTCCACTCATTCACACAACAACAACCACAAAGTTAATGCACGAAATGAACTGCAGCTAGACTCATCACATTCTACTAACTTTACGACTGGAAGCTCTCCGTCTAAGAGTGTACCTGTTCACACCGCAATAGCAACAACAACAAGTGCAGGCGACCGATTCACCTTCCCGCTTCTGATCTGATCATATCCAACGACGACGGTGTACTTTCCTCGTTATCTCCCAGCTCTTCCACCGCCTCAGGAGGGGGTCGGTTCAAAGGCGTTACACTCCATCTAGCTTGGACCTATAGTGAAGTGGAAATACTATCGGACAAATTGATTAATCATGATGCACATCGTGAAACACTTCGCTCCGCTGTGATCGAGACCAGACGATTCCGACATGAAATCTACGGATTTGAGACACCCCCCTCACGTGGTGGACCTATGTCTACTAACTCTCCCGACACACGAGGGAGAGTTAGTAGAAGTCCACATTCACGAGGTCACCCTATCAATATGAAA
>NW_003199540.1:0-11866 GCF_000006405.1 Perkinsus marinus ATCC 50983 | reverse complement strand
GGAGGAAAACAAGTTAAACACATGTAATACGGACATTAATACGAGATATGAAAAGTATACAGGATGAAGCGACTCGATGTATATGATAATGTTACAAACGAAATAAGCGCAGAGATTGCCCTACCAAGAACAAAATGATCCCGATAGACCCCGAAGGGTTGCAGGACAGTCTCCACAAGTGGCTCCCACACTGCAGCCGTAGCACCGGACACAATGTGTCCTGAAGTGAGTAACCCTCCGGGGTAGGAACCTCACAGGCTGGAGATGGCTTTATGCAGTGGGTGTCTCAACTCTATTCCAGCAAAGAGAATAAAGTCAGATGAGCCGCAATCCCTACGCGCGTGTCCCCTATATATAAATATATAACGTTTAACGCATCCACAGCCTAATGGTAGCTCGTTCGCTCATCAGCTTAAATATCACCGCATTGAACGAGAATAAGATTTGGAAAATTGTGTCTCAGATAATGAGTGAAAGCGTACTCCCATGATTGGAGAATCTGCACCGGTGTGGGTCGCTGGCCGTGGAACCCTCGACTGGTTTGGTCCCAAGTATGTTCTACATGTAAACGGTCTCTCTGGTTCCTTTGCATATCTGCAGACTCATCAAATCCGACCACATATGCTAACACGCCCCAAGGGCATAAGTGTGGCGGACTTGTGTAACCTGCCGCTGCTCCTTGGTTATGCTGCTCTACACGAGAGCGTAGTCGAATGGTCTCTCCTAGGTAGGAATGGGAAGGATATTGGGTCGACACCAGCAAATACACATAGCTCGCGAGATCATTTGGTATTGGGGTATCTCGAGGTCGGAACGGGCGGTCGTTGAACAGCACATGCCGAGGCACTTGATCGATTGCCAGTCGCCTATTAGAAGAAGTTAAGACTCCAACAACATGTCGCACGTATGCGTCCCACTGAGTTGACTGCGTCAACAACGATCTGACTGCATTCATAGTCTCAGTTGGAGGTCCGACAAATATTATGTTATTCATGGATCGCACTCTTGATATGATTACATATAGCTGTGATTTCAACCAAAGTTTATACACAGAACCGTGCTCAGATATTTGCGTTGCAATCATACCAAGGGTGTCACCCATCACCTTGTGAATAGTCGATGCTATATAATGCCTAATAGGATACTGCTCTCTCCTAACGAGCATATTCCCTTCCAGTTTTTCTGGCATTGTGAATGCTCTTGACAAGCGGAGCTCCTGCCAATCTTGATCGATAAACTCCTGCTCAGACTGGGGAATTACGCGGCGACCAGGTGGAGCAACTCTGAGACCAATCGGACCGCCCGCAATAGGCAAAGTTCGAACCACGCACAACTGGCTCTGATGAAAAGCACGTCTAGAAGCAATGTCATTGCAAGTGAATCGCATAACCGCTCCAACGTATAACGTTATACTTTGAGGTGTTTGCAACTTACGATTCATGTGCCTCACTAAACGATCCTGGTTAACTGATACCCAAACATGCCCACCATCAAGAGTGTACTGATCTACCGATTCCGAAATCACTTTTTGAATCGTCTGATCGGCGATTATCTTGTCTACCTGACGCTTTATCGCTTCATGTTCTGCCTGATGACGACCAAAAATTTGGAGCGCTTCAGGAGGGACTTGATCCCAGTGATTCACGAATCGACATCGCTCACGTATGAGTTCCTGTATACGTTGTATATCCTGATCGGTGGGTTGCAGCTTCTGGAACAAGGTCAACACTTCTTGCAAATCCTCGTCATTGGACGATCTAACAAACTTATGAAGCATGAACAGCTGCATAGTAGTTATGACTGATGGGCTAGTCCAAAGAAGGGTTTCTTTGATTGGTGGCAACTGGTTCGGGTCACCACTACCCATCAGCAAAACACCTCCGAAAGGAAGTGGGGAGTTATGTAAGAACTGTAATATCTTGTTCTGAACATCGAGTATTTCGGCACCCTCCGTACCTATTTCTTCATGAATGAACACTTGTATAGATCTTAACCATGTCATTTTGACTGGATCCCGAGCTAATCTCATCAGCGCTCTTTCAGCCATAGTTCTGGGAGTCAAATCATTCGATACTGGTATAGAGAAGATCAGGTGAATATGCTGACCACCTAAAGCTGCAGCCCGCTCACTCGAAACACTGGTGACAACGGTATTTAGACCTTTCGCTAAGGCATATGCTCCCCAATGCGCAGTGATATAACTTTTACCACTGCCAGGAGGGCCTAGCAAGATAGGCGCTCTTACAAAAGCCGCTTGTCCCCATCTAAACCTATCTATGGCTGCAATACCCAATCGCAAAGCCTGCTGCTGCTCTTCCAGAGACTGTAATGTCTGAGTATCACCTTGTCGAACCTGTGGTTCCCACATGAGAGGGTTGTGCATCGTTGTGTGCACAAGATCCTCGACAGATGGCAGATCATGGATAGGATTGGTCAGAAAATGCAGAGCTTCAGCGAAACTTCGCCTAGTCTCAAGCCTTCGCGTGGTAAGCGCTTGAAGAGTTTGAGGCTGCAACTCAGTGCGTAATACCAATGGGGTGGTTAAATACTGCAAATCACCATCAATGAGAAGAGTAGTTAGAGCATTGTTGGCATGTATCAAATGTCTATCGAACGATACAGTACCTCCGGGCATGTAGAGCAACTGTTCGAGTACATAACGCCGTAAGATACGGTTCTTCTCTTCCATCGTAGGATGTTCAGCATCGGCCACAAGACCGGCAATATAAAACGCCTGTTGCAAGTTGGCGCCACCGAACACGCTTACTTCACTTGCATAGTGACCCAGCGAGAGGATAATATGGATCAAAAACTTGTCTGCATACCGGGGAAGAGGATTGGAGAGAACCGCAACACGTGGCATGGTATCCCCTTGTGCTACAAACCGCTCGACAAGATCCACTGGAGGATTAGACTGCAAGAGTGGCGTCAAAATTTCATCAACTACAGAGATAGCGAGTTGATACCATGGTGCGTCATAGTATCCTCCACGATGAGCATAAGTGAGAGCCGCATCTCTAACACGTGATATACAATTGGGGAGAATCTTGATCTGATTGTCGAAGCCATCTATCCAGGGACATTCTGACAAGTTCAAACGAAGGAGCAAGTCATTTGGCTCTCGGATTTGATCACCCTCATGAAGTAACCGTTTAGGAATCTGCTTTCTCACAGTGCATTCAAAATACACTTTCAGAGAATCCAAGAAGATCAATTCCGGGGGGCGTACTCCGAAAATGGATACAGCGTCCGGAACAATGTTACTTGTAACACAATCTCCAATCGTATGTTGTTGTGCCACCAAGAACTCTCGTTCGCGAGGAAATTCACGAGCATATCGCACCTCAATAGCGGGGATCGCATCAACATCGATCCCAGGATGTAAGTGGTGCGTATCTCTCTTCAAAATTGCAGCTCTATCCTGCTTATAACCAGTATTGATATGAATGTATCGAGAACAAAGATGGACATAGTTGCATCCCAATATCCAAAATACAGCCTCAGTTAAAGCCAATGAGCGACCCTCGATTGCCAATGTCTTCTTCTCCCTTCCCCTGTCTCCAGCGGCAGCAATGGCGGCGCCAGTCACTTTCAAGTTGCGTAAAGGATCCTGAACCGCAGCCAGCATATTTTCTGTCCGACCACATTTCAGAAAGACCCTTGCTCGCTCTTCTTCACCCGCTGCGTACTTAGCAAGATAACGCGCCGTAAAGGTAGGGCTACAAATCTGCAGATTGTCGCTGCTCCTAGCTGCGGCAAAAATCCAGTCATTGAACGGCGATAATCGCTCGTCAGGTTGAGCTGGATACATGTGTTTTTGTGCAACTAATTCCTGGGAAACTACAAGACCTCTCTGACCACTAGGGCGCGTACCTTCTTCAGCTAGTCCACAGCTCTCTAGGACTTGCAGAGCAGGCTCAGAGTGCGGCACATAGATATCCTTAGTAGAATACCTTTCTGAAAACGGCCGTTGAGGGAAACGACACTTCATTTCACCATCGCTGTCTCTTTTCTTTGCACAGCGGAAACCCGCCTTCTGACAATTGTGCTCCTGAATCTGACTGGCAAGGTGTCTCAGTTCGAAAATATCATCTAAATTTTCGACTAGTCCAGCACGCTTAAATGCCTCCACATCATAGAAACTATGTTTGAGTGTCGCTGTGACTCGATGACGGACGACATCCGACTCAGGATTCTCTCCTGTCCACACAAGGGCATGGATGTGGGGTAAATTCCCTCGTGTAGTTTGAAACTCCCATCGCCACCACAGCTTTTTAACTGGACCTAAAGGTTGCTCTGGAGATTTCTGTATATACTCCATGAGATAAGTCCCGGCTCTCTCCCAAGCTCGGAGCATAGGAATCAGCGAAGCTTGTACAGCAGCATCATGGATCTCTTTAGAACTTCTCTGATAATGAGCTTCAATCCACTTGAATATAGGACTAACACCGAAGTGTTCGGACTGATTGCAACTATGCGTATAAAAATACGTCGGCTGCTCCTTGGCTATCTCCGCTGCCAATTCGTTTACCCGCCTTCTAGAGTCCGCTTCCCCGAAAGGCAGTCTGCCTTCTGTACGAAGGGTTTCATACGAGGATGGATCCGCTGAGAGATGTTCCCAACCACGAGATAGAATAACGCGGGTATCAGAACTCGAGAGTTGGAGATTGAAAAGGGCATCAAAATAAAATTGAATGGCCCTAGGATCAGTAGACGTTAATAACGTTGGATCCAGTAATCGAGTTCTGATATGAGCTCCAAGATCAGCGAATCCAGCTCTCTTACAAGCAGATGGAGTCGTCCATAAGCAATGGGGAAGTGCCCCCATGACTGTTCCATCAGGCAACGATTTCCAAAAAATGCTCGGGAATAACATCCCCTCAGGATATAGAAGAGGAACCGATGCACCGGCAAACCGTGATGTTATCCTTTGAAAAAAGGCTGCTTGTGTGCTACTCACAAAGTTAGCAATGCCTGGACGAGATAATAATCCTATATGCTTATTCAAAAGGATATGTCCCGGGACACCAGATGATTCCTGCATGATCGGAATATCTGCCGAGTTAGTCGATGGAACGATGACATTAGGATCCTCGGTATCATCCTCGTCCAATACGCCATCTTCCAATATATCGAAGTCAGGGTCCATCAGCAACCCTCCTTCAAGCTGGTGAACATCATCATCGGCATCCTCAGCCTGCATCGCTATCAAGGCCTCCATAGGATCATCATTGTCCTCATTCTCTTCTCCTAGGGGTAACGGCACAGCACCTGGATTCGCTGGACCAGCTGGCCGGGGATGAATCGTGGATAATCTTCGATCATTATCAGCCGATTCTTCGAGTAACGCTTTTCCATGAGTGTTACAAATGGCAGTCGTACATCCCTCCATGGGGCAAGACCATTTACCGACCCGATTACAACAGAACATATCATTATTATCTCTGAAGCAGCATGGGCCTCTGCGGTACCCCGAGCTGTGTAAGATTGGAGTAATGGTCAATGGTACTTCGTGTGCCGAGCAGATCAAGGATCCTTGACCCCCAGTGTATTGGAGATACCGAAGATTCGTATCCAACCTGTAACCACCGGTAGCTCGAACATAAATGAGAGCACCCCAGGATTTATAGATATCCTGCAATTCCGCCTGTGCCTCATCACGAATGGCTGTAACGATAGGCTTACGGGTAGATTTATACCATGCACTGTGTGGTCCCTCATTGCGCAGAAATGCTGTAGCATCCCACTGCCTTTCCTGTCGTCCACCTCCCTCGGGATCATCCCAACGACTAGCGGCTGTACCGTCAGCCTTCAGGAGAGCGACTAACTCCCATGAAGAGCCTCCACATTGAATGATGGTTTGTGGTGGTGGTGAGCGACGCGCAGTTGTTGTTGGTGCGTCAGTGCATATGCAAAGAACCCTACAATCATGCAACGCTTGTGGGTTCGGGAGATTATTCAACATCCGCTCAAGAAAATCAGCATTAACCTGAGTGGATCGCGAAGTCTGATACGTCACGCATGTTCCAGGTAAAGTATCAATGAATCGAGCGAGCAAAACGCAAGTATGAGCGCATGCGATATCATTGACAGGATCAGGAATAAGGCCGTTGATAGTTGCTGCACAATCTCTAATCAATTGTTGAACAACTCGTGGTGGGGGAATTCTGTTACGAGCGTACTCTCGCCTTCCAACAATTGTTCCCAATGGTAGATATCCCGCACAGAACAGTCGAATCCGGTGTAAACGGTTCACTTCTTCAGCATCATTCTCTTCCTGCACTGTAGTGCACGTTAAGCAATGCCAAAAAGTAGGTATAAACGATGACAATCGCAAGACTACCCAGAGAAGAGGGAAAAATTTGCCGGTGAATGCGTTCAAAAGGCAGGGTCTTGCGCCAAGGTCGTCAGTAGTCTGAGGAATGGCGTATGCCAAAGGCCACGATGCGTTTCGTCTGTTTTCGTCATCAGGACGTTGTGCTGCCTGTGGTTGATCTGGTACAGGTTCGGCCCCTAGAATAAGGTCTGGATGATTCCCATCTTGAAGATCATCCGGGGCAGGCTGAACAACGGGTTCATTGCCCTCGAGATTGTCATCCTGAGGATCACGAATCACAGCACTAACATGGTGCTTCATACTATGAAGAACGTCTAATGATTGCTGCACAGTGACATAAGTAGATCCAGCAAGTGCTTCATCACGCTCTTCGACAGTTGGCAAAGGCGTATCCCGTAGTACTCTAAGAGGAACAATACTCAAGGGATCGCTTGCGTACTTAGATTCGACAAAGGCTTTCAAGTCGGGACGTTCAGCAAAATACAGTGATTCGAGCTGTGTATGTCTATCCGATTTCACATCCCATTTCGGGGATGTAGTGAGCGAGAAAGAAGATAACCCGCTGAAGCCTCCTTGGACCGCACGCATCTGCCAGGTATGAGAAGAATACTTGGCCTTCATACCGCGAAAAGGTTTTGGCGAAAATATTGCGGGAGTAAGACGATCACTGTAAGGACTGGGAAAGGTACCGTATGGATTGTGAGGAACATGGATGTAAGACTTTGATGAACCTTTATCGTGCGAACGGCAGGTACACAAGGCGAGTCCATTGTCTGTTACCATAACGGCCGCACAAATGTTGACTCCGTACTGAGTAACTCTATCCGTGAAGTCCCGCCTATATCCGCGCAAATAACGATCGGCATTAGCCCCAAAGGCATTGATCTGTGGAAATACACACCGGAGAAAGTGCTGATACGTCACAAACCCAGTTTTTTCAATGTACTCAGAGCAGCCGAAGGGACATCGAACACTGGGAACAGCTGTCTCGTTCAACGCCTTTTTCAAATCTGATAGTCTACCGGAAGACACTCGTTGACGGAAATATTCACGTGAGGCGGTGATATCTTTGACCTTGCGAGGTGTTCCATATAGGATGTCGTCGCAATCAACTTCGCTTACTCGACCACGGCCAATCAACCGCGTAACGAATGTCCGACCCCAGGTGACAGAGAAACTATTCGGAATGTATGACAATCTACTCTCTAATTCAGCCGCACTAGTTGATTGGAGCACAAAGCTCGTCAAGAAAGCTCGCCAACCGAACTTCCACACAGCATTCCTCGGATTCATGCGTCCAGGTTGAGGCTGAGGTACCCCAGGTGGAGTGGCTGGAGTAGAAGCCGAATCCGATTCACTATCATGAGAATCGGCAGAGTTATGCGTCTCAGATAAGTTTGGAACGTTATTAACTACCGGTGGCTGTGGATTGCGTTGCGCATTTTTATATACATATCGGGAACACGTAGCACATAGAGGTATTGCAGGTCTCAAATCACGACGAGTCACTTGGGAAAAGGCCCTATGCCCTATGTTCTCGCGCAAAGTATAAACAACAGGTATAATACATAAACAACAACCGCAACATTCGCGTTCCGGGGACGATGATGAAGAGGAAGAAGATGATGAAGAAGACGAAGTATGAGTAGAACGAGGAGACGTCAAAGAAGGAGACGATTGCGAAGATGATTTTGAAGAGGATGCTATAGATGCACCACATTGTTCAACCGGTGACGCATTTTCATGTCCATCAGCTACACTAATAGTAGAAACATTTTCGGTCGCGTGACCCGAGCCTACCGGCTCTGATGAGTCTGCTGCCATTCCCATTTCTTGTGATTCTGGTTGCGCTGGTTGCTGGAGTGGTGGCTGCGCTTGGGGCTGCAATGAATGGCACGATGGTTGTGGCGACCCAACTGTTCCACCACGGACTTGGGTGCCTTGTGGTACGGGAACCACGGTGGTTCCCGTCGGTTTAACTACCGACGACGCAGCCTGAGTGATATACCGAATGCATATTTCTAATAATCGATTCCAAAAACAAGGTTGAATCAATTACCTGACGGGTTGCACAGTTAGCACAAGGTTTGCCGGTCGCCTTGAAACGACCGCAGTTTGAGCATTTTTCGCGGACTATTTTACGAGGAGCCATTGTTAACCTGCTTGTTATAAAAATGCAAGACCAGCGAAGAGAAAATTAATGGAACTTACGAATGATGTAACGCCTTGTGTTGGAAGATGTAGTGATTAATGAAGTAGGTGCAAGTACACGATACTGGTTGTTGACAACAAAACAACTAAACTGAACATAGATCCCATACTCAACATAGATATACAGGTGGCCGTGCAAGGCACATGAATATCATATCGTTGATATACATCGCCTCAACCTGTGAAAACCTCAGCAAGCGTATCTTCTTCCGAGTTAATCGGTGTCACTACCAATCCTGCCATTCCAAACTCTGCGACCGAAACTGTGCAGTGATCACTGCTATGATGTTCGATTGTGCAACGCGGATGTCGATGCGGTTGAACTGTTCGTCTTATGGTTGAACGCGATACCATATGTCGAGACCCACTTCGTAACACAACAGCAAACGAGTCCGACATCGGGCAAATAGAGCATCGAAGTTGAATAAATGAAGGCATGAACTCAAGCACAAAAGTTGCAATCACAGAGATAATCTGAACGCACGTAATGCCATGTATGTCGTTGATGAGCGTTCAAACGAAGCACTTTTGGCAGTTAATTCCATGTACCAGATCACCGGATGTAACACCGAAAGAGTAAGCTCGCTATCTAAGGTGTCAATATTTCATTCACTAGTAAGGATTCATTTCACTGCTATCATGACTATAACCCCTATCACTAGTATCACGACTCACACTACTATCACTCTCATCACTGCTGTCACGACTATCAGTGCTATCACTATTATCTGACCTCCCCCATCTGTCAGTGCTATCATTACTATAACTAGTATTAATCTCCCACAACAACTACTTCCACCAGTACTCCTATCAGGAAAGTCATCATTCATACCCCTACTACTATCATTGATCCCATCTTCACAACAACCACTTCTACCATGATCGCCATAGTCACTCCCATCAGCACTAGCCTCGTAGTCCTATCGTCGGCACCATCACACAAAGGAAAATTGTGAGAGACACTCCTATCACTACTAGCATCGAGAGAAAAAGTGCAGTAACTTAGGCTACGAAAATTGTTGCGCCTGACCCTTTATGATCTGACGTTCTTGATTGTCTCAGATGGTAATTCATGTATAAAATAAAACTTCAACAAAAATAGCAGAAATTCCACCAGCAACGGCAACCAATACTACCGAAACCACTACCACCATTATTACCATCACTGTGAACCTGCCCATCAGCATAACTATTATCGTTTCTACTATCATCAATACACTCCCAGTGAGTGTCACTGGGTAGTGAGTGATACCGTATAGTATAGGCATACGATACGTCTAGTATAATTACACAGTGACAATGCATAGTGGATAGTCAAACACTGAAGCCAGGACTATTAGTATCCCTCTCACCATGCTGTTGCTATAATCGCTACACTACCTCCTACAATCACTTGACCATCAGAACGCCATCCTCAGTACTTCTACCATCGTTATTACCAATGTTTCGATCAAAATTATAACCATTCCTATCACTATATTCTAGTTATAGTTTGACCATGTCTCATTCCGCCAGCACCGTTACAATCACTATGATCCCTGCCATATCACAACCATCACCTCTGCCATAACAACTCCCATTGCTTGCCCTTACTACTGCTCAATGACTACCATCGGGTGTCCAACACAGCGGCAACCGCTCCAAGTACCGTGAGTATACCTGTTACTAACACTGAAAGTAGTGTCGCTGTGCTACATTTGATTCGTAGTATCAACGACGCCACCATGGACACCACTACTCAAGATATTTCGCAAGTATTTCGACAAATATTCCTATACATAGTACTATATTTGTAAGTATCCTACACGCCAGTCAAGTTAGAGAACTACTGCTTTTCTGGCGATATTACCTGAGACATAACCTCCGATGCAGGCGCAAGACAAATGAAATATTAATGACATCGTCACTAGAGCAACACCGACGACATGATGTTAAAACAGCCCGAAACGCTGACATTATGCTTAACAATCTGCATTAACCGGAATCGACACCACTGAAGAGTAGTTAATGTCGAATTTCACGGAATACAGGCAAACATTCCCAAGTACCACGAGGCATCCCGACGACGACAAACATTTATGAAATACTCTTAGCATTTACAAGATATAGCGCGATGATACGTTCCGAAGGACACAGACACATGTAATAACAAGTATGAGACCTGGGAAAAAATTGTTGCAAGGCAGCAATAATGCTTTGACACATCCACGAGTAAAGCAACGAACATCAGTGCCATAGTTAGCTAGCATAGTTATCAGTTATATTACCGCACATGGAACTATCAGTACTAAACATGAGAAAGGCTAAACGAAAGAGCACATTGGTCAAACTTCCTCCTTTGGGCACAATAATATAGCAAAAAATCGACGGATTTCATCCCACGGCGCGTACTTCTACGGTGAACAGTGCTTACCAGGAGACTCAACCAGCAAAACTGCATTACGCAACGCATTAACGAATCCACATGTAGTCGCGAATGAAGGAAAGTACCTTGACTTTGAGGGTTTTATGCCACTTGGAATCGTAAAGATAAAGAGATTGACCCACTCATGTAAATAGAAAGACCACCGTTATCTCGTCTAAGTCCAGTGGGAATGTGATGGCATCTTTGGCGTTGGACTCCATCGTTATGATGAGAAAAATATAGCGAAGCAGTAACGCTCTTGAAAAAAAAGCAAATTTAAAATCGCACAGTCCCGATCTTAGCATGAGCGAATCATTAACTGCACGTAACGATGGAGAAGCAGTGATACTGCTACAATACAACCCGAAATCTTATTGTAGTGTACGTATAAGAATAGAGCTGGGGGCGGAAATATAGAGTACTCATCAGACGGTGCTATCAGCGAGGAGATTGATCAATTAACCAAGTTCTTGCGTTCGGAATCTTGTGCACTTGAATAACCGTAACTCGACTCTCTGAACTCGTGAAACTCTCATCCTACTTCGGCTACTACTTAATGTCGCAATAATACATTTATCCGAATTCGAACCTGGATCAACGGAGGGAAGACTGCGCATCCTAACCTTCTAGACCACAGTGACTACCCATAACACACTCGTGACGTCGAAACGTGACGTCGAGACGTGACGCCTCTCGATATATCCTGTCTCCCATTGCTCTTTACATACCTTTCATTGTCTAACTTACGCTACAACTTGGGTTAGTCATATACTAACCCTGACTCGCCGGCACATACAATATTCACAAGTGGAATAATGGTACTACTGGTTGCATATACTTCTCACGCGCCACGAAATTGTCTATATAAAACATAACTATATCATATAGTATATTAACTGGTCATGAAACAATTT
>NW_003211000.1:0-1007 GCF_000006405.1 Perkinsus marinus ATCC 50983 | reverse complement strand
GAAGAATCTCATCCGTAGCTCCACCCGTTGCGCGTTTAGTATCGCCCAAGTACATAAATGTGGCGACTCGATTACTTGCTAAACGCATTCCCTCGTTTTCCTCCCATTTGAAGGATAATCTCGTATGGACAGCTAGAGACCACTAATCGTCTTCGGATACCACATGCGCAACAAGAGTTCAACTGAGTATCCGTATACCCGAGCGTTCATTCTGCCCGTCTAGCTCAGTCGGTAGAGCGCAAGGCTCTTAACCTTGTGGTCGTGGGTTCGAGCCCCACGGTGGGTGTAATTTACAATTGAACTTTATGTTTATGGCCCATTAGGGCAGTGGGTAAAATTGTCAATTTGGATACTATAGCATTCTGCTCGGGTAAGGTGACCTAAGGTCATGACCGAAGGAAATTGACTCATGTGAGTCATCGAGGAGAACAACTTGGGGAATTGATAGTTTACGTTGTTGCTCCGCTAGCTCAGTAGGCAGAGCGTGTGGCTGTTAACCACAAGGTCGGTGGTTCGAACCCATCGTGGAGCGCTTGATGAGATCACTTTTTGAGTTGGAGCACGTGTAAACGATTCATTCTTGCATTCACCGCGCTATACATGTACCAAAGACGCACCAGTAGTGACTAAAATGAAATTCAAATGCTATCGGGGAGCAGAGGATATCTCGATGACATGCAAGGTTGACCGGCAATAGCTCAGTTGGTAGAGCGTCCGACTGTAGTGATTAAGTAATCGGATGGTCCCTGGTTCGATTCCGGGTTGCCGGATGTATTTTATTCGATATTCCGGCCACGCTGAACAATGTTGAATTAACGGCCGAACTTTCTTTCAACTAGTTGATCCTCTAGATACTTTTATAGCTCTCTCAACATTGTTCAGGCGGGAAAGGGTCAAGCGTGTTTCGAGCTCGTCAATAACTGTTGAGTGTATCACGGAAATGAGCTTTTTGGGGAACTCAACTACCCGTTATCTCCGCTAGAGAGTGACTGGTGACACGAAATGCG
>NW_003211123.1:0-1505 GCF_000006405.1 Perkinsus marinus ATCC 50983 | reverse complement strand
CCACTAATGAAGTCCCGGCCAACCTCCGACTCTACTCGGTCTCCGACGGCATTCTCTACTTTCATGGTTGTACCTCTGTGGCTAACTCAAGGTCTGAGAAAGCTCTGCCTGTGCTACCTCCTACTACACCGGCCATCAATTGTCTACGAGACCTTCATGATGCTATGGGCCATCCCCCTGCCAGTGCTACAGTCACTCTATTTCAAACTTTCTACTATCTACCTAAACTAAGAGCTCATCTTCGCCGTATCATTGGTGATTGTGATACCTGTCAACGTAAACGCCGTCGGAATGCCTATAGGTCTCAAGGAGGTGTTGTTCAACCAGCTGGCCTTTCTTTCGACGTCGGTAACGTAGTGGTCGTGGACCTTCAAGGTCCTCTGGTGGATCCGTGTGCCCCTGCCTCTGATGCTAAAAACTGGATTCTCACCATCTTAGACCCTGTCAGCTTCTCCGTGGACTATGATGTGCTCAACTATCCTACAACCTCGCTGATCATCAATGCCCTCGAGAGAAACTTTGCTGTCCGTGGCATACCTATGGTTCTAGTTAGCGATGTCGGTTCAACATTCACTTCAGCCTCATTCCTCTACTTCCTACGTTCTTGGAACGTTCGTTCTTGCTGGTTACCACGTGATGCTAGAGGTTATGGTGGTTTCCACGAGAGGTATCATGGCCAACTACTAGAACAAATACGTGCAAGGCTTCTGGACGCTTCTCATCTACCCGACCCTATTCCCCTAAGGACTATCGTTGCCGAGAGTGTCAGCGCCCTAAACCGTCTTCCTCTCTATGATCTAGGCGGTATCTCTGCTCATGAACTACACTACTGTCGTCGCCCTCGCTATCCGATAGGTATCGACGATTCTGATGAGAACAGCGTGACTCTTGACAAACTTAAAGACTGGCTTCCTTCTCTCTGCATCCTAGACCCCCAACGAGAAGTCCTTCATGACGAGCTCGCAACTATGGCTAATGAAGTTGCCACTAGGAGATGTTCCTCACTACTCAACTTTTGGGATCTGTGGTGTGAACGTTCTGATCGCGTCCGTCAACGCTTTGAGAAGCTACCTCTACCTCGAGCTACTTTACTCCGCTATAAGCCTGGTGATCTGGTATTGAAGTTCCGCCGAGGCAGTCTCAAGCAACAATCCTGCTGGTCTGGTCCCTTTCGTGTGGTCGACAGCTCCGAAAGCAACACTCTGTACCGTCTGGAAACTCTCGATGGCCGCCGTCTAAGATATCTCGAGACCGTCTTCAATTTACGCCGCTATACTCCTCCAGTGGACAACGTCGATTCCTACGCCTACAATCCAGACGAGGCCCCTATCCCTGAAGCTCCTCTACAAGACGCCGGTAATGACGATGACGATTTGGTCTATCTTAATCTATGACGATGTAGCTACTAATCTATATCTAATCTACACCTCACATCTATTACTTTGCATGTCATTCATTTTGAGTCTAGTCCGTATCCAATAGTAACACCGCAAGGTGTTAGGTTT
>NW_003214760.1:0-646 GCF_000006405.1 Perkinsus marinus ATCC 50983 | reverse complement strand
CCTCTTGCCAAGAGGTCTCCAGACAATTGGGAGGCAAGGTTATGCTGATGAAAGCCCGCTCTCCCTGGCTCAGTGGTGGTGAAGAGCGCTAACATGCGCTCGGCTTGCGGATCGCCAGGATCCTACTGCGAGGAGAGCGGGCGTGGCTGCCGCTGGCGGCGGTGGACGTCGATTCAGGAAAGCTGACTGCGATTCAGTCAATCTTGAAGAAATCTGTCGAGAAGAGACGCTGCTATTGAACACGAGGCCGTTAGATTTCACCAACTCGGAGGATGCCTCGGGTGAGCTATCTGTCGTGACCCCCGACTCTTTGACACGAGGGTTTACTCGGAAGACGGGTTGCCTAGCGATAGCGTCTTCCAATGCACCCATTGCTGCACGAATACGGTCCGTCCGGACGTTTTTTCAGAAAAAGTTTTTCTGGCCCGTATCTTCGGTAACATGCGTCAAGCGGTAGCGAAGTCGTTTGGTTACAAGTCCGCCCGGGGTAAGCCCCTGACTTTGGCAGTGGCGACGCCGTGTTGATCTATCGCCCTAGTAAGAAGATATCCCCTGCGTTTCGTATGGGAAGGGTGACGGCTTTGGCCGCCGAGCAGCGTTCGGTTACTGTCCGACTGATGGATGGTTCCGAGTCAGTAGTACTGAC
>NW_003215382.1:0-1036 GCF_000006405.1 Perkinsus marinus ATCC 50983 | reverse complement strand
GATTATTATATATCATAACACGCTTGTCGGTTTGCACCATGGCAATATGTCATCATTAGAAGGCTGATGTGTGTGAGATTACCCGCTGAATTTAAGCATATAAGTAAGCGGAGGAAAAGAAACTAACTAGGATTCCCTTAGTAATGGCGAATGAACAGGGATCAGCTCAGTGCCAAATCGGAATCACTTGTGGTTCTGAAATGTGGCTTGAAGGCAGTACCAGTGGCATCGCGGACGAAAGTCTCTTGGAAAAGAGCGTCATAGAGGGTGAGAATCCCGTGAGTCGTTCGCCGTTTGTCACGTACGGTCTGCGTTCTAACGAGTCGCGTTCCTTGGGATTGGAGCGTAAACGGGTGGTAAATTTCATCCAAAGCAAAATATATACTCGAGACCGATAGCACAAAAGTACCGTGAGGGAAAGGTGAAAAGAACTTTGAGAAGAGGGTTAAATAGTGCCTGAAATCGTTGAGAAGGAAGCGGATGCCGCCGTTGCATATGCTGATTGTAGGATTGCTGCTCGCTCCTGTCTTCTGCTACTCATTCACAGACCTGGTCGTGTTGAGCAGTTGTTTGGCAGATGTTAGTGGTGTTTCCTACTCTCAGTCGTCAGCATCACTGGCTGAGTGGAAATAATCCTTGGATGCTAATTGGTTCGCTATCTGTGAATTGGTTGCTTCCTTGCGATACTCACTACTCGGTCAGTGAGGAAGTGCGTTTGCTGGTCAACGAGCTTTCTAACTGTCATTACCCTGCGCTTTTCGATTCGTCGAGTGGCCAGGATGTGGCTTTGAGATTGTTCGCACTTAGTAATCGCGATGCTGGCTTCCAACGGTTGCCTCCGGCCCGTCTTGAAACACGGACCAAGGAGTCTAACGTATGTGCGAGTGTGTGAGTGGCAAACTTATACGCGTAATGAAAGTGAGGCCGTATGGCCATGTTGGGGTCACCAACAACCGACCTTGATCTTCGGTGAAAGGTTTGAGTATGAGCATATCCGTTAGGACCCGAAAGATGGTGAACTATGCCTGAGCAGGGG
>NW_003212377.1:0-2364 GCF_000006405.1 Perkinsus marinus ATCC 50983 | reverse complement strand
CTGGAGCACCCCAACCCACATGCATAACAAGCCATTGTATCCGAGAGCAGTCAGTAGAGCATCTACCTGGGATCAAACTTGGTTGCATGCCAGCAGGACAAGACTTGTAGCATTGCCCATGATGAGTGATTCACCAGGAGGGCAAGGAGGGTCCACCATTCGCCGAAGCTACCGTCCATCGGGCATTTACACCAAAATAGGCGGCTGGTCTTGCCGAAGTAGTTCTGGAACTCGTCTCGACAAAAGTCTCGACAGTTCCTCTTACACTTCCAGCCGAATCCGGGAGAGTTGCCACTAAGGCCGGGACCTTCACACATCGCCTTCTTATTCTCCCTTTTTTTCATCAGTTTTCGCCAACAGAACTTCGGGCTCGACCGAAACGCCTTCGTCCACTGCACAGACTTCTGTCTAATTTCAGCAAGCTCGCCAGTCTCAGCCAAAGTGGCCACTTCGTTCAAGTCGGCGTCGTTGATTGAACCCCACTTGTCCTCGGGCCAATACTCGCACATGAGCTTCATCACTTCACGATCTTCTCCCGAGACGGTATCGAGAATAGCACTGTGGCGACCACAAAGGTCATCCATAACGACACGGTTGAAGCTGCTACTAGGAAAGGCGTCAGCGGCCGCAAGAAGAGCGGGTGAGATTATGACGATATTAATCATTAGAAAAAGGGGCCTGACAGTCGGTCGTCGTTTTCACAAAGATTCTCCTGTCGCCACCATCGACCGCACTGCGAAGAATTTCAGATCGTTTTCCAACCTCAAAATACCTTTGCGCGACCATTGGTCGTCGACCAACTCGACCTAGGAAATTGAGTTTTCGACTCCACGGGGCTGATTAGTCTCAAGAACTCGACTAATCTTGCGCACTTACGGGTCCTTAATTTCGGCAGCCTTTGTCGTCGTTTTTCTCTTTGTGATGATCAACACCACCACATCGCCACGATAAGGCCGTCCCTGGCCTCTAATGAGTTGCCTCGAGCGTCCCCGCTTGGGGCTTCGCTCCCTCCCGTCTACTCTGTGGTGATGCATTTCTCTTCTGCGACCGTCGGGCTATTTCGAGCGGTGGTGAATTTCCGTTTGCGTGCTCGCTTTCGATCCCTCCTACCCTGTTCATGTTGGGCCCCGCTATTGCTGGGATTGACCTCATCAAGTCCCCTTCAGGGTCTCGGTTGTCGACACCTTCTTTTTTTCTCCTTCCCACTTCTGTGATGCTCTCTCGACTTCTCACTCGCGGGGCCTCTCTCCGAGCTACTACAGCCAGCCTCGGTCGCCTCTATACCACAACTCGACTACTTCACACCACCGCTCCTCGATTCGCTGCCAAGGTTAGCACCATCCACTTCCCTCTCTAGACTAAGCCAACTCGACGGCAGGTATCCCCGGCAGAGGTCACTTCCATTCTCGAGGAGCGTATCGCTGGTTTCAAGGACCACAAGGACGTGGACGAGGTCGGCCTGGTCCTGTCAGTCGCTGATGGCATTGCTCGTAAGTCGCCCTTCATCACAAGTCTTACCATAAGCCCCCCTTAGGTATCTACGGCCTTAACAACGTCCAAGCTGGTGAAATGGTTGAGTTCTCCTGCGGTTTGAAGGTACGCCACACGAGCTCTCGTCGGTTGAGTGATGCTTCTGTCCTCAGGGCATGGCTTTGAACTTGGAAACCGACAATGTTGGTGTTGTGGTATTCGGTGAGGATCGCAACATCCTCGAGGGTGACAGCGTTAAGCGTGAGTCACCACCCTCTTCCACTCGTAGAGATCTTTCCCCTTGCCTCAGGCACTAAGGCTATTGTGGACGTCCCTGTCGGCAAGGAGCTCCTTGGCAGAGTTGTCGACGGTCTCGGTAACCCCATCGATGATATGGGTCCTATCAATGCCAAACTCCGTACGTGGCCTGTCCCTCGAAGTGAAGTCGTTGTAGTCGTCTCTGTGCTGTAGGCAGTCGTGTCGAAGTGAAGGCCCCTGGCATCATCCCACGCCAATCTGTGAGTGAGCCTATGAGCACTGGTCTCAAGGCTGTGGACTCCCTAATTCCCATCGGCCGTGGGCAGCGTGAGCTTATCATTGGTGATCGCCAAACCGGGAAGACTGCCATCGCTGTTGATACCATCCTGAACCAGAAACAAGTGAATGAGAACCCCGACCCTACCAAACATCTGTAAGTACATCTCGATGATAATCGCTTTGGAGACTCCTGTTAGGTACTGCGTGTATGTCGCTATCGGGCAGAAGCGCTCGACTGTGGCGCAAATCGTCGAAATCCTGAGGAAATTCGGGTGAGTGGCGATGGTCAACTCCTTCAAGTATGCATCCCTGTCAGTTGTATGTCCTACTCGACGGTCGTCGCTGCTACCGCCTCTG
>NW_003206741.1:0-1339 GCF_000006405.1 Perkinsus marinus ATCC 50983 | reverse complement strand
ATCAGAAGATAAGTACTATAAATAAGATTGAGCATAACAAGCATGATATTCTATGTATTATGCATGCTCGAAAGGTTATCATTGTTGGTGAAGTTGCTGTTTCCAATGATTTCGGTGTTATCCGCAAAGAGGATGATAAAAGGTGTAAATATCAGCCTCTATTGCAAGAGTTGATAATACTGTTTCCAGGATATTCAATTAAATTAGTACCTATAGTTTTGGGGGTTACGGGGGTGATATCGAGATCCCTTCCGAAGGTATTAACCGATGCCTTTCTATCGGGGGTGGATATAAACACATGTCAACGTGTGGCTAGTATTAGTACTATCCATATCCTAAGGCGTGTGTTAGGGGGCCCTTCTGTGGGTGTACAATAAATGGATGTTATAATCACAGTGTTTGCCTTGGCCGCACTGTGATTCTGAGATTGATAGTATGTATTATCATTGATCTCAATACCAGCTTTGGCTGTGCGTCCAACACATAATAATAATAATAATAATAATAATAATAATAATAATAATAATAATAATAATAATAATAATAATAATAATAATAATAATAATAATAATAATAATAATAATAATAATAATAATAATAATAATAATAATAATAATAATAATAATAATAATAATAATAATAATAATAATAATAATAATAATAGTAATAATAATAATTCAAGTGTCGGAAATTATCAACTAATGGGAAGGGGGGTTTCTGTGTACCAGCTTCAAGAGCTTGCTCTTGAGCGAAACATGCGGGTGGTCGAACTTTTTATCGTAGGTAATAAGCCACAAGTCAGCTGCGTTCAGAGGTTTGTACCCTGAGCATTTGACCTCAAAGATATCTACGAAGGCGGTCCAATCAGGCTTCGGTGTTGAGGTTCCCGGATCGTGGTAGGTATCGTGTAGAGCGTATCAGCCCGCTTAAGGACAGGAAAGGTCGCCCTAGTTGGTCTGACACCAGACCCACAAGAGAAAGTAATCTCCACTTTTTGAGCATTGTCCGAGAATGTATACATCAAATTCAGAAAAGGTCCACTCACGGTCTTGTTGACATATGAACCATCAAGCTCGTGGGATAGAGCAACACCGACGAGTATGAGCTGGAGGAGGCGATTGAACATGGATTCGGCGGAAAAAGCTACAGTAAACAGTCCTATAGTGCTATTCTATCCCTGGTATAGTATACCAGAGGTACTAGTTACGATTCTGGCCTGTTCCACGCCGCACCACGATCGATCGAAGATGCTCGCACATGAAGCGCCTCCGACGTTACGTGTTACGAAACGTAGAGAGTCCGCATGGCACGTGAGTGCACTGAACTGTACAGGTCATGC
>NW_003202978.1:0-952 GCF_000006405.1 Perkinsus marinus ATCC 50983 | reverse complement strand
ATTATCCTGTAGGTTGTGTACTCCTCAGCAGCGTTTATTGGCACTCTGGTTTGTCAGACTATAATCGACTCTATTGTGAAGCAGCATGGTCTAACGTCTCTACTAGTTCTCCTTCTAGCAACGATGATTGCCTTCGCTGCAATCATGGTCACCGTGGCCGGCCTTATAAAGTACTTATAAACCCCTCATACATGATTCAACCTGTCAGATGCAGATATGCTGATCGCGATTGGTATTTCGAAGGTTTTTCATCCTTGTGTTGAATCTTTGCATATCTTGCATATGTGAATGTCGTATCCAGTAAAGCGTGGTTATCTCTTTCGTTTTAGTTCAATTCAACTGACAAGGCGCATGCTACAACTATAAATATATATGCCAGTAACATTGCTAATGAATAAGCATATAAATAATATATCTATATATATTATTCAACACATTATTTTCTATCTTTATTATTAACAACTATGTTATTAATTTCAACACAATGAGGCTTAATGCGCGTGTCTTTGTCAATATAACTACGTATTAACGCAATAGCATGTTTGTAAATACAACGAAACCTATCACTGACGAATTACCCTCAGACAACAATAGTTGGAAATACACAGGAATACGAGGGAGTTGTCAATTAACCAGTGGCAATTGCAACTGGTTTACTCTATTTACAGCTCGTCGGGGCTTAATCCCTGAAAAGGATGCAACTAATGTTTCGTACAAAAACTCATATGAGCTTACCTGCCACCGAGAGTTGGGATCCTCCCGAGAAAGTGTGAGGGAGTTGGTACAGTGTGCTTTGAGAAACCTACACACACAAAAATGGAGGCAAGAGCATACCCGGAAGACTTACTCAGTCATGACAGGTATAGTTCGCTGTTGACGAAATTCCACTGGAGAATCCTTTTTGCCTGATATAAGGACTAGTCGGCCTGAGCGACATCATATGAAGAGCTCA
>NW_003212234.1:0-3235 GCF_000006405.1 Perkinsus marinus ATCC 50983 | reverse complement strand
ACTACATGTGTTGGTGACATATGGAAATTCCGGGGAAATTTTGGTAAAATTCTTATTCATTTCTGCACATTTATACCATCATTCGTATATAAATTTCTATAATTAGCTTTGGAAACTCCTGAGCTGTGTCGAGGAAAGCGAGCATATATTCCAACTCCAACACAAGTTCATACATACTCACTTACAGCGGCCCGAGGATCGTATCCAGCCCGGCTCATCAGTTCCATGCCCAGCACGTCTGCTTCGTGTTCGCAGTGTCTTGAATATCTAAAGTGTGATTGAGAGCGGCTCGGACGACCCTAGGAGTTTACGGTAAATCAACGATCCAGCTAGTGGGAGGTCGGTGCCACATTAAGAGGTATCGGAAAATACCAAAGGCTGTCATGGAGAGCGTCGCGAATGAGGAGAAGTACCTTTGAATAGGACGTATAGGAGGAAGTGTTGGAATATCCGTTCGCTTTCCTCAGCCGAGCTCGGGAATTTTTTCTTCACTAACCATAGAAGTTCCCCCACGAATTCGGGTAGCGATGTACAGAAACCAATAAGAATTTGTTCAAATTTCCTCATTGGTACTAACACGTGTAGTTGACCATGTGCATATTCTACTACACTGACAGGAGGTAACCTAAGGATGACCCACCCTAGAGGGACGTCCATAATAGCAGCAGCACTGATCTGTTCTGCACCTGAGCTCATCATACGGTGAGGATAATCTACAGTGTAGCCTACCGTGACGGCTGATAACATGGGCAATCTCATGCGCTATTATAGCTGCTAGACGATCTCGAGTGCCACAACTAACATTGTGTTTCTCATTACTATTCATCGATCAACATCTACCGTGCGATGCAGCCAACGTATATGAAGATATCACCACTGGGGAGGCAGGTGGCGTTGCAAGTGTCAGAGAGAATGAGATGCACCTTTAGGGACCTCCTATACAGCGCAGTTCGTATGCTTCTCACTTTCCAGTGCGGAATGAGCTCTTTACTCTCCTCCCACGTGTGAGGCGAAGCTCCCGAGCTGATCAATAGCAGACCAGATAGGAGCGTTGAGATCAGTATGAAATATGCACATGGTCAACTGCATGTGTGGGTGACAATATGGATTTGGGAAATCTCTGCACTTCTACCCGAATTCGTATATAAACTTGAACTATAATTCGTGTGAAAAAAAACGAGCTCAGCTGAGGGAAGCGAACATATACTCCTCCAAGACTCTTTGAAGTTATTACGACTCACCTTTTCAAATAATCGTCTAGTAGCTGAGGCAGTTCTCTGTTCAGCGACTCCACTATGCGAACAACTTCTCGACTCAATGGATGGTCAGATGCGAGCACAGCGCGCGCCTGATGTACATCTAATGCCACTTGAACGCGAGTGCGTCGGTCTACGTCGTTTGCGAGGCATTGCTCGAGCATTTCTTCAGCGGCTTTCTCGCCGAGTTCCCGCTCCTCTGTGATTGACAGATGGAGGAGGCGCCATCTGAGAATGCTGTATTGCATAAACTTCCAGTGTGGGAATTACGTTGGTGACAGTATGAAAATTCTGAGAAAATTTTGGGGAATTCTTGCTGGTTTTTGATCACACTTGTATCCGATCTCGTATGTAGATTTCTATAGTCAGTGAGGAACTCCTGGCCTCAGTTGAAGAAAGCAAACACTGTAAACTCCAGCGGCATGTCAGGCGATAATTTCACATAGTAACAACAGTCGCGCAGAAGTCGTAGATAAAATTGATAATGCTACCTTTCATTAAAAGGATTCCTCTCAAGACTGCCTAGTATAATCAGAGTCGTCAAGCTAGCCGTGAGTACCGACAAGATCGCCACCGACTTGTCGAAAATCCAGAAGTGATATTCTTCATGGCGATTCCCATTAGCCTTCTGTTTGATTGAGTAACTGCCATATAGGCGCTCCTAGTGTATACAGTTCCCGTGAACTTCCGTTACGCTCGGGCTAGGGGCAATGCTTTGGCTGTCCATTTAGATCCTATTAATATCTTAGTTTTAGACGCTATAATGTATTTTCCCAGAGCCCCTTTAGCAGCAATCTTGGCCAGGAACTGCAAACGAGGGAGAGTAAACTCCATATGACTACCAAAATCTCGACATGGACGTGGGGTTGAACACGAAGTAGCCATTTTCGTATTAGCTCTCTGGTAGCAAATAAGTTGGTTTAGCTACTCAATGGTCAAGATGTATATGAGAGCTCACATTTTTGGACGGATACTGAGAGGATTACTACTGGGGCTATCATTTGTCCAACTTTGATGAGAGGTGGCAATAATGGTAGTAATGGCGGAGCCAATCGGATGCTAGAGAATGTCAGTAATGCTGGCATGCTAGTAGGGAGGAAGGCCAAACACGGAAGAACAAACTACGCAAGTTCATATCGCCGCAAGAATTGTGCGTGGCGAGGCGTCGTTTCACTAGCACGCATATTAATACTTTTAAGCTAGGTGGATATAATCGTGCGTTAATATTTCACATTCTCAAATTTCTTCCACAAATTTTAACTACATGCTACCCCATTTTCAGCATATGCCCCTCTAATACGCTACTTCCTACTTATTTATCCTAAACGCCTCCCAACACTACAGTTCTACTCTTTTCAACGCATTCCTAAACCTACATCGTGCGTAATTTCATCACGTTTTCTTGCACTTCTTGCAGTTAGACAATTTGTGTACCCACGCAGTTCGTGCAAATTTGGCGATCGTATGGGAGTACACTGGCGCGTGACGACATGTCGTCGACAGCGTCCTCCAGTTCCATGCTACTTAATCCGGGATTTCAACGGGTCCTATCTGCGCCCCTAGCTACCTAGGAAGGTAGCTATCTTCAATGTAATCAACCTCGCGGTATGGGAGATCGAGATCAATAATTGATCATCAATTAATCTCACATTTACAGGCCCTAAGTAGCTTCAATTCCGAATATAAATGCGATGAACAACTTTACTATAGACGGATGTACCATCCCTGGTTTCCAGCGTGATTTTCTCCATTGTCAGAAGAACATCTCATCACTCTGGGCGTAGCAATCTAATGGGCTATCATTGTGTTGGGCAATAGAGACCGGTTGGTACTGAGTTGACAACGTAACTGCCTTGGGTTGAAATGGAATAAACCTTATCAGCGTCAAGTTGCCTCATACGTCTCTCTTCGACTGGAGTTATTCCGCTTGGGCCAATGCAACTGATAATCACACCTTAAACTCCTCCGAAACTAATTCG
>NW_003205189.1:0-1753 GCF_000006405.1 Perkinsus marinus ATCC 50983 | reverse complement strand
GGGGGCGTCGATGTGCAGAAGCAACTCTTTTCGTCGTTGTTCGAACTGGCAGTCGCTGCATAATCATTATTTCCCTAGTTTTGGTGTATTTATACGGCAAGTCGAGACAATTGAAAGGTGTTTCAAATCTCGTAATATCACTTTATGTTGAGGCATGCCACATCTCTACTACTGTTGTACGTGCTTGTGCACTGATCATACAACTTTGTCATGTAGGGATGCTATCCGTAGAGTTAGGGATGGTCGACTACAGCAGACTACACCATGTTTGCCAGCTCCATTTCAGAGCGGCTCCCTTTTCGTTGCGCATGCGTGCTTGTACACGCGTACTCATGCTCATCAGATCGATCTCGCTATGGCCGGATGGCCCGTTTTACGACGGTTCAATTTCTTAGGATGAGGATTGAGTTTATGTTAGAGATCATGGGTCTGAGTAGTTCTTCTTTTGAGTCCAAGTTGCACTTCCGAGTACTGTTAGTCAACGACGGGCTCCCGTTATCTCACACCGGGCTCCGATGCGGGGACGCCACCAAAGCATTGCTTTGCGACATCTTTGTTCTCGAGGAGAGTGCCACCGACGAGGCTCAAGTCCTGGACGTCCTCGGGGCCTGCACGGACACCGACAAGTTGTCTGACATCGTTCTTGACTGCTTAGAGAAGGCCATTGTATCTGGCCAGATATCTGAACTACAATCTGCCGTAGACCAGCTAGCCCACCATGTCCTGGCCTGTCTGGTGGACTCCATCCCTGAAGCCTTTAAACTTCTCCAGTTGGCACAGCTCACGACGAGATCCTGGTCTACGTTCAAAAGTGCATCGAGGACGTTTGCGAAATAGGTGGTGCCCCATTGGTGGTGACTCATCACCACCAATGGGGGGTGATGAGTCACCACCGCGAATATCAATCACGCTCTGTACATACGTACCGCAAGGTTACTGCCAGGTCTTATATACTCTTGAGCAACTCTCAATCATCTCTCGCAGCACTCGGACACTCCTGATCCGGCAGACGACAATAAAGTTCAGTGCTGGACATCGACTAGTGGCCCCTGGATCGACTCGCAGCCATGACTGACCCTTATCACGTTACTGTCCATCTCGCACTCGGGCTACATTGCGAGGCTCCGATCCACGCAATGCATGCTATAGACTGATGGCAGAAGCAGCCGAGATATAGCGTGTCTGCAGCATGCAAGTGCTTCGGTTCCTCTTCGCAGTTGTACTTGCTGTGACACGGCGATCCAAATGCAAGATTGGCAGCAACGTGATAAGTGTCACTAACACTACTGCGACGACTAACAGTCGTGGCTAGGAACTGATCCACATCGTCGATGTTCGACATCATCAACGAAATTATATTGTCGTCTGCTGGGCCGGGACTTCCGCAGTCCTGCAAAATATGATCGAAGATTGCTGCAGAGGGCATGAAGCCCGGTAGTAGTACCGCAGCACGTATGCATAAGGAGTGATTGATACTCACGTACCGTACGTGATGTACGTACATAGCTTTCCACTAAGAAAACAAATCCAAATGAGCGAGATCGATGAATTATTATCGCAACAAAATTATTAGATCGTTATCGAAGATGTTATTTTAGTGCTTCAAGCGCTCACTAGTCCTTGTTACCGTTGAACGGAAGGTGACTCACCTAAGGTGAGTTCTTGAGACTAATAGATGCACATGCAATAGGCTTTTCTGTACCTTAGTTGAGCCGTGCGTTGGGAGTCAAGTTGACTCAGTCAAGTCGGGTAT
>NW_003199802.1:0-3176 GCF_000006405.1 Perkinsus marinus ATCC 50983 | reverse complement strand
CAGCCTCCACACGCCACCCCTCCCCCCAGCCTACCCCTTCGGGCCGAATTGAGCTGTATCTCTCTCAGACAAGTCATCCCAGGCGGAAACTCCAGCTCGGAACAGCGGCATTCCCGTGCAGCAGACAGTCTTATCTCCTTTAAAGATGTCTTCAGCAATGGCTGCACCATCTCAAAATCGTCGATCTGATATTGGAGTTTCACAACCCGTTTTACGTGAAGTGGTGAAAAACCCGATATTCACACCATGCAGTGTTTTCCATATCCCGGGTGAAACTTCAATAACATCATTTATCGAGCAATAGCTACCACCCTGCTTACGTTCTCCATCTCCAGCTCCTCCAAGCAGCACTCTCTCAGCACAGGCAGTAATGGGTTAATATCAACATTCCCACAGTTCACTTCCAGCCGTCGTAACGACCTCGTGATTGGTGACCTCAACAGGGCGTGGCGCAGTGGCTGTTCTGGCTGAGCCTCTAGACGTAAACTCCATAGCATAGGACTTAAATAGCGTCCAGCACAGCAAAGACGACCACACGTAGCAGGGGTAGCTATCAGATGCATAGTCCAGAAGCACTGCTGATTACATCGTCCTGACAGAAACTGCATACAATTCTTCTTATGGGGATGATCCCTATCCGATCAAAAAAATGAACGGCCGAAAGTTATAAAATGAAAACCATGTGTGAGTGAGAAAGAACGGTACTCAACACCTACCGTATTAACCCGCCATATTGCTCCGGCAAGTCGTATACCATGCATGGTGATCCTGTTAAGTACTCGAGAGAGTATCGTGGTATTATACCTAGGCTCAGTGAGAGCCTATTCACTGCTGGGCAAAGCTCAGTCAAAGACGTAGGTGGGAGTGATGTAATTGCTTCGTCCGAGAATCCTGTTCCGTGTCCATGCAAGACTTGTGTCGACAGCTCGCCAGCCCTAAACGTCATCGTTGTATAAAAACCAACTGATGTGTTACATAATGCTGAGTGAACGTTGAGGGTGCCCTGCCTGGGTGACATGCTCTTGAGTATTTGTTCCGGAGCATAGTTCGAATCTTTGGTCCTGGGCATGTTTTGAATCTTTGGTCCTGGGCATGTTTTGAATCTTTGGTCCTGGGCATGTTTTGAATCTTTGGTCCTGGGCAAGTTTCGAATTTTTCCTTCTCTCAGCTGAGGGTGTGGATGTCGTACCTCGAGATCTACAACGAGCACCTCAGAGATCTTCTAGCTGTGGAAGACGAGTAGCCTCTTTCTGCAACTGCCTCGAAAAGGCCTTTCTTGTCTCCTTCAGTAATCGAGACCTCACCGTTATGGAGCATCCGGGCTTGGGGGTCTACGTCAGAGATCTCACAGAGATTCTGCTGCAGACTCCGGTGGAACTCGAAAAGCTACTCCAGCGTACGTTCACGAGAAGAACCGATTGAGGCGATTCACCGCTTGGTCAGTTGGTAGCAGACGCCGGGCGGAGTCGGTCACTTGCATGAACCCGCACTCGAGTCGTAGCCACGCAGTTTGCAGGATTCGCTTGGAGGTGGCTTCTACACCAGAGCTTACAGAAAGCTAAAGTCGTTCATCTCAGTGTCGTCCGTCAGAGGACGGGCCTAAGCTGCGCTCATGCATTAATTTAATCGATCTAGCAGGCAGTGAAAGACAACAGAAAACCAACAGTACGGGCTCCGTACTGAGGTAAGACTCCTCGGAATCCCACTGTGGGATTCCCACAGCAGTTGAGGTTAACATTTAGAGAGGCGAACTCGATAAATCAGAGCTTGAGCACACTGGGTATGGTCATAAAGCATTTGACGGAGCGCGGCCCTGGTGCCTCCAGCAAAGGTGGGATATCTAGTCGTCCTTTCTCTAGGGAGCAAACATTCTTTAATAAGGTTCGCATAGTGCTGCTGCATCGTCGTGGATTCCATTTCGCTCTTCCAAGCTGACCTTCCTCCTTAAGGATTCTCTCGCGGGCAACTCCAAGACCTTCATGATAGCCTGCATAAGCCCATCACGGTAAGGAGCTCACCTGGCTGGGTCAGTAGTGGGTCCGATAGGACTGAGCTCGACGAGAGCGTCTCCACTCTGCGCTTCGCTGCTGCCGTACAGGAGGTACGGGTCCCCGCCAAGGTCAACATCGACAGGAACGAACAGCTGCTCAAGGATTTGCAGCAAGAGGTGACAATTGCGTAGCGCGTGACGAAGTACCATTTGCCTCGACAGATCGGTAGCTTACGCCGCCAGTTGCAGTCACAGGAGTCTAAGAGCTTGTCATCCGAGGTGGCGATGTTGAATGAAGAGTTACAGGAGAGAGAGCGGCTCGTGACTGACCTCAGGAGGAGTCACGAGAGCCAAGTGAGTTGAACACTTCCTGCCCACTATAACCAAATACCAGTTTCCTCTCAGCTGGCAGCGTCCAAGGAAATGTTGCGACTGCGTGAATCGGCCCTAGCTGACAGAGGCCTCTCCTCATCTGAGATCAATGCCGTCTTCGGTGTTGGTGATGACACACCGTACATGCTCAATGTGTCACAGGACCCGATGCTGTCGGCCTCTCTCATCTACTACTTCCAGCCCGACACTGTAAGACCCCCCTGCGGTGAATTGTCCATAGGCCGACTCTCTTGGTCAGGTTACTGTTATAGGAAGCTCTTCTGCTGAGTGTCAGATGGTCCTCAAGGGTATCGGCATGCCCCCTTCACTTTGCCAAGTGGTCAATCATGCCAATCAGAGGCTCACCATAGCACTAACGGCCAGCGGGGTCGAGGCGGGAGGCCGAGTCCTCGTCAACGGCAAAGTGGACCTCCTACTATAAGGGATCCTTAAATGGGGCTCGAGTCAGGTCCTTCGTCCTGAGGACCCACCACGACGTTTACGCCACCTCGACAGGGTCATATTCGGCCGCGTCCACTGCATGAATTTCATACTCCCGAACTCACCAGAAGCGAATAAGGCCAGCCGGGCGGTGGCGGACCGAGCGAGCATACTGGGTTCTTTCAGACTGAGAATGCTGATGCCCAAGGTGCTCGATTCGATGATTTCGCCAGGGAGATGATCCACGATGACTCCAGTGAGGCCTTCCAGGTGAGTTTCAGTACGACAAGCCGCAGTACTGCATACTGTAGGAGCTCCGTTACTACATTGAGGAGGTCAGGAACAAGCTGGATGAGGAGCGGATGGAAGAGTT
>NW_003209161.1:0-1544 GCF_000006405.1 Perkinsus marinus ATCC 50983 | reverse complement strand
GACCATCGTCGGATTATCCGCACATGGCACCAAGCAGTTCTACTTTCCTTGCCCATGCGGCTCCATTTGGGCTCCTGTCCTTTCGGGCTCACCTAATCTTAGTAAGATCGTAGATAATCTTTCTAGCTTTGTAGCCAGAGTCGCCATAAGAGCACCGAGGACGGCCTCTACAGCAGCAGTCACCATGATGGCAGGCATCGTGCCGGCCAGTATCATGGTGCAGACCCTAGGAGCTAGAAGATCGGCTGCCATAGGAGACAACGAGGCTTTGAGGAAGGCTCCTGGCATCGGTCTAGTTGAAGGAGGCTGGCTTGTCGAGAAGAGGACGCCCCATCCCCTTCCTCCTTGGATCCCTCCCCTCCCTACGACTATTCGTCCAAGGAAGGAGGCGCTGAAGGAGGCAGTGGAATATGAGGCCCCGGCCATCTTCACCGACTGCTCGAAGCATGGCGACGGCGCTGGCGGCGCTTTTATAGCGATTATTGATGGCTCTGCTGTTGAGAAACAGTCATTTCGGCTGCCTCGATATGCAACCATACACCAATGTGAACTGGAAGCGATTCGTCGCGCTTTGAGATGGATCGCCTTCTCAGAGCACAAAGGTAAGCAATGGCGTGTCTTTACCGATTCTCAGGCATCGATATTCTTCTTCTTCTTCTTGCGCAGCACCCCTTCGACCAGGCGAGTAATAGCCAGTATAGAGGTATAGCTGCAGGCTCAGTCACTGTCTGAGCCCTGGTATGAACCGGTAGATAGTGTGTTACACGGCAGAAAGTTCGATAAATAGGAGGGTCCCCCCAGAGACCCCCAGCTGCCAGCAGTAGAATATTTTATATCTTGATATCCCTAGCGGGATGTCGGCCAGATCTTTCTCATGTACTTCAACCATTTGCGAACACTGCGGTTTGATGCCAACAGTCGGGTCATATCATAAGGGTTGTCCAGGGCATCTTTACCCAGACAGGTCTCTCTCCACCTCCGCCAGCGAGAGCACTGATGTAGGTGTATAGAAGTCTCCCTGCTCATGCCACAATAGCGACATTCCGGCATCCCACCGTCCCATCGGGATACATGGGCCCTCAGACAGCCATGTCCCGTCAAGGCTTCGGAGATAAGCCTGCGATCATTCATTGACACAGCCACCGTGCGAAGGCGACTGCATTGGCTGCGGTCGAGCATCACGCCTGTCTTCTTTATGTGTGTCAGCTGACGATCTTTGCGCCATCGCCATTCTTCTTCTTCTCTGAATTTCGCTTTGACCTGATGGACAGTGTACGACTCAGGAATGCCAACGTTTGTTATATCCTTTCTCTTTCCGCCTAATCTCGCCAGGGTGTCTGCGATTTCATTACCACTGATACCCGCATGAGCTCTTGTCCACTGAACTACTAGATCGCATGACACAGCAGCGCGTTCAACCGCCCTGCGGGCGTTCCTCACTGATGTACTCTCGAGCTTACCTCGGCCAATCACTGCCCGGATGGCGGCTGACTATCACTGTAAATAACTGCCTGCTTTAAGGATTATTCCGAGTAGAAGTCAGC
>NW_003209693.1:0-979 GCF_000006405.1 Perkinsus marinus ATCC 50983 | reverse complement strand
CCGTTACGAGAATATTCAGTAACGATGTATCACACTATGTCAATGGAGTGTGTTTGTGTAGCATATTATCGTCCGTATATCACTGGCCATATATTGCTACCTCATACATCATTTCCCACATTGCGAACACAATCAGTATGAACTAAGCAACACCAATAGAATTACAACGCTTGAGCTATATATTGAACGAAGGCCATCTACAGCATCTCAAGGTGAAGTGTTGGAGTCTCCAACATGAGATAGTTGCTCTAGGTAATTGAAGCATGTGCGGCCAAAGATACCAGTTCAATACAAAAATCTAGAATTCATCACACCAGAGCGTATACCACAGAACACATCATGCCCATGCATTACCGTACCACTCATAGGCGAAGATGTGAGAACTTGATTCATCGGATCAGTCTCCTATTTCCGTCAACTGCTCTGACGATACTTTTGTGCGCGCTACACACACGCATCAACACGTGAATTCGAACATTTCAAGGCCAATCTCTGGCCGCGAAATTTCAGTTTCAACTATTCTTAACTGAGCACCCGTTAGCGTAGAGTTCTATGTGTGTGAAGGTTACGAAGTAATCAAGTTTAGCTACAAGACCAGGCTCACCGGTGCGGAAACACAGAAGATCGAGAGTGCGGTAACTTGTGTCGTCGGCGAGCGAAGTAGACCGTTACAGTACTGCATATTTACGACTGCGAGAAACATCTAGGAGGCTTTTCGTAGCCTGTACTCCAGGCCTGTTGTGAGTAGCTCGATGTATATGTATTCCTTCCCCTCCGCAGTTGCGACGCGGGCTCGTTTATCTTCTCCCCGTCCCCCTCTCCCGGGTTGAATCACTCGGCTGAGACAGCTCGTTGGCCGACCTCCGGAGGTCGACCTCGAGCGAGCCTCGACCCTGTGATTTGGCGGCCCGACGTGCGGGTTTCCGGTTTGAGTTTAGTCTCTCGACCGAATCCCGCATTCAGGGTCCGCTGTCCTGTT
>NW_003207329.1:2263-3316 GCF_000006405.1 Perkinsus marinus ATCC 50983 | reverse complement strand
AAGTTCGCCTACGCTCTTATGCAATCTTCGTGGAAGCAGTGACCGCATGGTAGTAGTCGGACACCAGGGTCATCCCGACAATCAGCAAGACATATGGGACATTCGAATGAGCCACCAGCTCGCCTGAACGATACAGCCACGCCCACGATTTACAGCTATGAATACCCTCCCGATATGAGCAGCCAGATTGAAAACAACTCCCTCTCATTTTCACCCGATTATTACAATAAACCTCCACCGGGCGGATCTGTTTCATCAATTTCGCTCATTGAGTCATTACTAACAGCAGCACGGAGAGAGGCCAGGCTTAAGATAGATCTTTGAGAGATGGAGTGTCGGACACCCAGTGAGGTCATACCAGGTTTCTGAGGAAAAAATCAAGAAAATTGCACAAAATTTATCCTCCAAGTCCCGAATGTGAAATCTTAAGTGCAAACCCGATCCACTCGATTTCAACGGTGAGCATGTCAGAGGAGCAAAAGGCACCAAATGCGAAGGTAATTGATCTGCTTGGCAATCAGAACCACCAGAATCTCCCAAGACGTAGCCTCCCAGGCCGCTGTGACGATCCACGTTCTATTCCTACCTGTGTATTGACGACTTTAGTTTTGTCCATGAGCTCCTGCAATCGAGCCTCTTGTTCTTTCAACGTATCACAGCGTACTGGCGGTGAAGGCTTTGGACTTTGGTAAGGCGGCACGAACACTAAACGGCCATTCCGCCGTTCGACGTATTTATACTAAAATGGATACCAACAATTGCCCAATTCAAGGCGGAGCATCTCGCTGCTACCCAGAGAAGAACGAAGACTGCGGCAAACCCCAAGACAATGACGATTGATATGTAGGGCCAGCTATTGAAGGCACTCATCGAGGAATAATAAACATAGACCAACAAACTGCCAACGACAGGGTACTATTCGCCCAGCAGATCCCGAATATCACGGCAATTCTCAAACACTCTCTATCCTACATTGACACGAGTGTTGTAAGAAGCTAGCTCACTATAGTATCTAAACCAGGATATGCTTTGCATGGAGCATATCAAGATACT